>NC_056725.1:324424492-324431992 GCF_019279795.1 Protopterus annectens
CAACAAACTCCCTAGACCACATAGGCAATAAACCAACCATGGATACAACCATACTGGATCTAGTCCTCTGCTGCACACCCCCTACTGTAATGCCTTCCCTGGTAAGGTCAGACCACAAAATGGCCTCATGTTAAGTAAAAATAAAACCTGAACCTCAGCTAAACCTGGAATATTCAGGAACTATTCTAAGGCAAACCTCCTGCTATTAAGTGAGAACCTGGCAAAATTTCAATCCCCCATAAACCCTGAGAACACTGCTGCCTATACAAAACTGTTCACAGAAACCCTGTACAAGCATGTTACCCACCAAGAAGAAGTACAGAACTAACTCAAAAAACAAGCCAGCCTGGAGGAAACACAAAATCAATAGGCTGTATATAAGGAGGAAGAAAATCATGGTAAAAATTAGGAGGTGCAGCACCCAGCAGGATAAAAGCACTCTCAAACTAAACAAACAACTTAGAAGACAAATAAATTACACCAAAGACACATTTGAGGTAAGTTTGGCCTCCCAGGCCCAGGACAACCACAAATCACTATTTAGCTATGTCTGCAACCTCAAAGGCAATACACAACTGTGTGCCGAAGTCATTGAAGTGGAGCCACCTAAACTGAGCCAGAAGATATAGCAAACTTCCTGGCTAAACAAATCAGCTCCAACTTCACCCTTCTCCCCCCCCTCAACCTTCCCTCAGGAAATACCATCAAATATAACTCCCCCTACTATCACTAGGGAACAAGTCCTTAATGCTCTGTCTACGACCAAGAACACTGCATCAATGGGCCCAGACAATATCCCAGGATACCTCCTAAATAGCATGAAGCATGACCTAACAGGGCCTCTGGAATTACTATTTAACTGTAACCTCCAAACAGGCTTCATGCCTCCTGAATGGAGAAAGGCAACAGCCAACCCTCTACACAAAGGTGGGCCATCTACAGACCCTGGAAACTATAGACCCATAAGTCTCACTAGTCTTATATGTAAAGCCATGGAAAGAATTATCATGGAGATGATCAACAGAGATACAGTAAAACTCCAGACACTTGACCCATCCCAGTATGGTTTGCAGGTCATGCCTACTCAACCTCGTGGAATTCTTTAACAAAGTCACTAAATCAATGGATGAGGGTAAAATCATTCATACTGCCTACCTTGACATGGACAAGGCATGTGACACAATTCCCCACTTGGGCATTGTTGACAAACTCAAGAGGTTAGGTACAAACCCGTATGTCACCTGTTGGATAGCCAAATGGCTCACAGACAGGATCCAGGAAAATACAATTGGGGAGTCCACCTCTAAAAAGAGGCCAGTCACAAGTGGAGTCCCTCAAGAGATCAGTCCTTGGACCACTCTTTTTTGGCATTTACCTCTCAGAAGTCAAGGTCAATGTCAGTGGTGTCTGGCTGACTAAATTTACAGATGATGGAAAATTAGGAGCTGTCATTGAATCTCACACTGACACAAATGTTCTCCAGGAGGGGCTGACAAAGACAAACAACTGGTGTCAGAGCCATGGACTAAAACTAAATGCCAGGAAATGCATAATGCATAATAGTATCCTTTGGAAATTCATCCATCCCTGGTAACTATGATATTGACAACACACCCCTTAGAGTTAACCCAGTACTCAGGGACTTAGAAACAACCATATATAGTAATCTAACCTTTGACCATCACGTGTTTACAATGATGAGGAAATTGTTCTATGTTGCAGAACCTATAAACAAAGGTATGGCATCTAAGCCCAAAGAAGTCATTGTTCCACTCTATTTGGCATTCATCAGAACTATCATTGAGTACAATGTTCCCTTTGGTATGTACCTAACCAGACATATCCAATGATTGGAATGTCCATAGAGGTTCCTCACTAAAAGAATACAGGGAGTAAGTAAAATGTCCTATGTAGATCACCTCAAGGCCGTATCCCTATATTCTGTCTCGTATAGGCTTTTGAGGGTAGATTTATGCCTGGCATACAGGGGATTGTCAGACCCCACTCTGATGGACCTCCTGCATATCCACAAAACAAACAGCAGCAGAATTACCCATTCTAAACACTTAAGCCTTGCCTGTGATATAAATAGGACCTGCTGGATAGATAGCTATGTATCCCTCAGACTATCCCATCTATGGAACAGGCTCCTCATTCATGTGAAGCAGAGTCCCTGCCTAACCCAATTCAAGTGCAACTTGGACAACTGGATGGAAAACAAGAAATTCATCCCTGATTTGACACCTATGTCTCTAATGGACACGTAACCTGTAAATAGTTAATCTCCCAGGCCCATGCTTACACGTATCAGCGGTATTGGAACTTGGAGATTTTGGATGTATGGCTAGGCTTAAAAAGACCCTTGTGGTCATTAGCCTAGTAAACACCTATTAACCTATGAACCTCTCTCTCTCTCTCTATATATATATATATATATATATATATATATATTTGAAAATACATAGAGATAGATATACTATGTACATGAGAGAGAGAGAGATAGTGACAGACGGATATGTATACATATAGACATATGTATACATAACAGGTCACTTTGATCAAGGGGAAACAGTATTGCATTCAGTTTAACTAAGTATATGGGCATGCCCAATGGAACTGTCAGTACTTATAAAGTGACTCCAGGCCACAACTTCCTGCACTCCCGTCTGGGACTTTGTGTGTTGCAGACGCTGACATCTGTCCCTGTTTGTGCTGTACTGCACTTCACTCAAAATGTCCATTGCATTCTTCAGCAATCTGATGTAATTAATATGTGACAGAGGTGCATAATGTTACACCACACACAGATTGACAGACTGTGAAAACACCAACATAATAATACCTCACATGTGGATACTTCCAGATTTGAGCCATCAATGGAATCACCCATGCTAATTTCCCTAGTCCACTGAGCCACACAGGCTGCCAGGAAGAGAGTAGTCATTCATCACACAATAAACATCAATATATGTACATTGTTATTCCTGCTTTGAGACATACACTGTGTGATCGATTTCTATGTTACTGCTCTGTGTTTGCCTGTACTGCTAATATACCATTGATAACCTACTGTTAAATTGGTTATGTGAGAAAACTGCCGTGTTGGGTGGGGGACAACACCACATGTTCTCCTGTGATACACAGTAGTCCAACTATCATGTGACCCCACTGTTTTAACATCTCTCTTGACTGATGTAGTGCATAGTCCAACCATGTGATCTTGTGAGTATTAAGAAACACATACTAGTGAACTGGATAACTGTAGTCCACTGTGGATGGTACTTGTTTCCAAATAGTCCACTATATTTCCTTGCATAAATGCAGCAGACTCATACATACAATAGCATACTATAGTAATCCTTACAAGTAGTGTGTAGATTATGAACTTACAGCCAAAAAGAGAAAAATCCACTGTAAACCATGTAGCATCAAACTGGAGTCAAATACTTCAATATGCAACTTTGTAGTTTCACTTAAAAGCTTCCCTTGGCATATAAACATTTCAAACAGTTACTAAAGCCATTTAAATAGATAAAAATCACATGGTACTAGTCAAATGATACAATTACACCCTCTGATGTATTTTCTCAGACAGGGCTTTAAAGATACAAAATCATTTAAACCTGGCAATATATGAGCATTAAGTCACAAAATCCATCTATATTCCTTTAATTTAGTACGCTGAACAATATCACCACCACAAAAGGGATTCATTAACTTGAAATGAAATCATAAATTTAAAATAGTGTGTGTTGCCTGCTTTATAAATATGCTTATATAATGCATTAGTGCTAAAGTTCCTATTAATTTCATAGAGATGACTACTAATACAATCTTTCAACCTTCTATTGTTTTTTCCCACATAATATGCATCACATAACTGGCAAGTAGCTAGGTATATAATATTCCTAGAATCACAATTTCCAAACACTCGTACATTAAATATCTTGCTAGTGACTGGATGGGTAAAACTTTTATCAGTATTAATATTAGTACAATGCATGCATTTGTTACATCTATGTGTTCCAACTTTATTGGTCTTAAAATATATAATACTTCATGATTGTTCTTTATAACATACCCCTGGATTCAATAAACTCTGTGCCATAAGAGTGCTATTCCTGCACAAAGTGAACCATGTCCGTTTACCCTTAGCTGTAACAGCAGTGCACCTTGCATATTCATGAAGGCATGCTGCTGCTAATGCTAAATGGGCATGAACACTACTTAGGTAGTGCACGCACATCTAACACACCCCCTGCACTCAGAAAGTGCCATATGGCACTTTTTAAAAGCATTTCAGTGTCTGCAAACCTTGAAATCAAATAAATGAGTTTTCAATGTCCACGGACACAGAAATGGATAGGGGAGCAAGAAAGCAATTCAGGGTGTGTGTGACGGGTTCTGTCACATGCTCCCTGCATTGCAAAAGTGCAATAGGGCCATAGCTCTCAACTCTACAGGTTTCCGCAGAATGCCCAGATGCCTACCTCACATTCCTCTCAACCTCCTAGAGAAAAAAGCTGCACAGAGCTACAAACACTGGGGGGACAAAGGCACAGAAATAGTGGCACTCTAAATATTGGACTTACAAACCTGGAAGGTAGATAGAATAAAAGGTTTGCATTAGCACAGACTACCTGAAGGGTATGAAGACTGAAACCCAAATGTTTGCCATTGTAAAAGTGCCATACAACTGTACAGGTTTCTGCAGAATGCCCAGATGCCTGCCTTACATACCTCTCAACCTCCTAGAGCAAGAATGCTGTATGTAATGGGGGGACAAAGGCACAGAAATAGGTACACTTTTCAAATATTGCACATACAAACCTGGAAAGTCATAAAAAAAAAAAGGTTTGCATTAGCATGGATTTCCTGAAGAGTATGAAGTCTGGAACCCAAATGTCTGTCAGTATGTTCTGACATAAACCCTGAGTAATTTGCCAATGACTTGCTAAAAAAACACAGTCACACTCCTTAATTTTGTAAGAGCAATAATTAAAATCTGTCCCTATGTGTAGCATTACAATTTCCCTTACTGTGACTGAAAAGGAGTACCGAGTAAATATACCGGTTTTATTAAATTCTTTCCATCCTAAGATATGTTTACATGTAGCTGAGCAGGTGCGCAAGTTAAGGCCATCTGATCAGCATTGCTTAAACATCCCACAGGAGACAAATAAAAATATACAGCTAAAATCCTCATGCTAAGATAGTGCAGTTGTTAGAGTCCTGGCTTTGCATGCAGGCATTTACTGTTAGAGTACAAAGACAGGCACTTTATTTTTACATGGGAAAGCAGTGTTAAAAATCATTATTTTAATTTTAAATTATGTAGTAATTGATGTTTGTCAACCAGGGTAGTTTAGCTGATCTAAAATGTAAGTGTAAGTGCATATAACGTGAAATCATCCATGTATGCATGTGTCCCATACAGAATAGTCACTCCCCATGGTAATGTAATGAAAGCACATAGAGGGGCGTCATGTAAAGTAAATCACATACATATATATTTTAGCACACCCAAACATGGTTTGAATCCAGGGAGTGATACTGAGATATGTGCATATATACACTCAAGAAATTTGGAATATCCGTAGAAACAGTCAAATAGTGGTAACAGATATTTTCTCCACAGGTAATGAAATGTTTGTAGTAGCTGTTTGAAAGGTATAACAATGCACCATGTGCAACTGTCCCACTGTCCAACCCCATGCCTGCAAATGACAGCAGGATAGGTACATACACCATGCCCTCTTCCCGATACATGTCTCTCAAGTGCCATGCTGTGACGGCTAGTGGTTACTGCTGCCAATCACCTTGGACACAGATAGGAATTCAGGTGAACTATGCTAGTAGCAGACTAACACAACATCATTGCAGGGTACCCCTTCTTTGTCAAGTATGTAAGCCTGACATGTAAAAGCCCCCCCCCCATAAAGTAGCCACAGTACACACAGTCTGCCACATACCATTACAGGTCAACAGTCTAACAGGTATGTATGTGCCACAGAAGCTATAGACCATGGGTAGATGTAAAGTGCGGCCAGACTCGTAGAGTATTGAGCAGTACTGTTTTGCAAAATAGAACCCGATACAGTTATTAATGGACTCTTTATTCTCTCCCCCAACTTGTCATCTGCATGAATAATTATTATTCATATACTACAGGTATGTTGTTCTCAAGACCTATTGTTGGGACATGTGTTCTATTATTGTTCATATATTTCATTGGTTGCATATTAACATACCTTGTTCAAATACCATTATTGGTGGCCTGTTGCCACCAATGTAACTTGCATGCTGTTAAAATGCTTACTGTGGTTCCATTTATGCATGTGTTCTGTTTGCTATGCAACTGTTCCAAATCTGTTGTTTTGGGTTAATGTGAACACCCATGTATGCTGTTATAACTAATTTTAAAATTTATTGTTCATGACTAACCAATATATCTGGGAAAAACCACACCATAGCACGTTTGGGAAGGCAGATCCTGGTGGATCCACCTGTCCCGCCCCATCTGGCCATGGCACCGGGCAACAGCACGTTTGGGACCCAACCCAGAACATCTTCCTCTGCTGGTCCTGCACCAGCTCCAGGTGGAACTGGCTCATGGGATGGGGCCCACCCCCCCAGGCACTGGTGTGGAGAGGAGCCTGTCACCTGCAATATATTCCATAGTATGGTGTGAAGCATCATCTGCTTTGAGTTGGGTGGGCAGCTGTGCCAGATGGAGGGCCACCTGGCACACCTCGAGGGGCAGGCTGCCCCTCTTGTCCAGCCCCTACCACAGCCACCTTCGGGGTCATGAAGGTGCAGTGGTGACTGCCCATGGGTGGGAACCACAGTCACACTGTATCCATTTGGTGGATCATGGGCCTCTTATTCCCAACCACCCTCCACATCCAAGGTGTTAACCTCTTCATGTGTCATATACCACCCATGTCTGCTGTCTTGTGTGTCTTGTCTGTCTGCAAATTATATCTATCCTACGCAAAATACCACTCCCAAATATACCTACAACATTCCACTCTCACCTAAAGAAATCATTGCCCCATGCACAGCTCTACATTTCACCCCATGCACAGTGAAATCAATCAATCTACCCACAAATTATCCTACAAATGTCTGTCACCAACACTCCTCCCTGCTGGGTGTGAGGTAGTAAATTCCAAATTATACACATAATTGACAGCTGTTGCTGCAGTAGAAATGTAGAGCTATGGTCCTTCCTGACATCCATCCTGCACATCCCTAGCTGGTTTTCCTAATGTTGTACCCCCTGCTTGCCCCATTTCACCACTTTCCTGTACCCCTTTTTGCTTTTCTTTAATTAAAATTAGGGTGGGTGTAAGTGGTGGTAAGCAAAGCTAAGAGGACATAACCATCTGTTAGCACCGCTTAGCTTAGTGCAAACCCACGTAAACCTGCTCACAACTGCTAACAAGTGCTTTAATCACTCTGTCTCCATCAGCCCTTGTTCTGCAGAGCAACAAAATA
>NC_056725.1:324434492-324555473 GCF_019279795.1 Protopterus annectens
TCACATCTGCTACTTTCCCTACTCATCCCAACAAACATTTACACACAATACTGCTACACAATCATGGCAGTCTGTTAACAATGGCCAGACACATATAACTCTCAGCTGTACAGATTTCCACAGAATGTCCAGGGTGTGGGACCATATTTATGGCCACTGCCACATACCACTTCCAGGAGTCTACTACATCACTGGGAGGATATCATGAGTGCAGTCACTAAATAATGATATACCATACCTCTGAACTTCTTACTGCAAGACATCTGGACAAAGCATGGCATACTTGGAGGACAGGGGACCGAAAAGAGGGACATATCTCACATAATGGTGCTACAAACTGAAACAGTAGCTGATGTAACAGGGTTTGTTGTAACATAACATCCCTGAAGGATATGATATCTGAAACACTAATGGATGCCAACATTTACTGATTACAATCCTCACATTATCCTACCGACTTCTCAAAAACAGAAATTGTCTGAGGAACAGACCAAATATAACAGGCATAACTTGGGGCAGTCTGTGGACATCTGGACAGTTGAGAGGCATGTCAGAGACATATCACTGTCAGACATCAAGTCACGCAGAAAATGCATGTCCAGACAAACTCTGTTAACCTAGCAATCTGTTAACCTAGCAATCCTCTATGTGTATAACAGCAATACTTACTTACAATCTGTACCCTGTTCTGGAGCTTTGTCCCCCATGTTGTTGGGCTGTCTCCACATGTCTTGTCCTGAGAGGTATTCACACCTACTGTCTGTGAAGCTGTAGCTCACACACCTCCATAATGTCCTCCATACAGGCAAGGAAAAGGGCTAAGGCCCACAAGAAGGACTTAATTGTATCACTGTGTTGCTATGGCATTGGCTAATAGAAAGACAACAAAGCTGCTCTGGATGCAAGTAGCAAGTGGGAGACACTGACTGGTGCATGGGCCATAACCTGCTCATGAGCATTACCTACAAAAGGCAAGCTGCTGTCTATGCAACACACGTTTAAACCAACCTACACAAAGACAGACTGAGACTACACAAACCTAACCATATGCATTATTCTGAGGAAACTCTTCAGCACTATAACAGGCATGCCAATCAGGCAAGCTTGTAATTGAATGCAGAAGGGGGATGCAATAATGTGAAATAGGATGTTAAACACTATGTCACAACAACACCCACAGGACTCACATGCTGCTGTCTGGCACCTATGGTCATTCCTGCTTGCCTTGTCTGCAGTGACATGGATCACATCTCTGTCCTCTGAGTCAACCCAGCAAAGGTCATCTCATGTATGATTACTACTGGAGTGTTTGTTCTCCACTACTGAGTGTGACACTGCTAGGCCAGCTACCTGGGATGTAAATATTCATATGGCACCTGTGAATGCTACTATGATATATATGCTTGTCTTACAAATGTAAGAAGCCTATATAGGGTATGTGCTTAGTACACAACAGTCTCAGAAGTGTGTGTTGAACTATACGTTATATACTGAACCCATACCTGACAACTGTCCAGTGTTCTGCAGACTGACCACATGTCTGATTTATATTTGCATTCAATGCCTCATACAGTTATGCATTGTCTGGCACATCACTGGTAACCCATTAAAGAATGAGGTCATAACATAATAGCATACATTTAATTGTCAGATGTCATATTCTGCAGAGTAGACCTGTGACTGTGACACCGTCTTTGCTACCAACTAAGTGTGTTTCAGCTTGATTCATAACATGACACTATATTCCAGCCTTTACCCACCAGTAATGTGTGCCTTTGTGCAGATGTCTTGCTCTAACAGGAGCTAGGTGTCTTAGCATGAAACCCATGTTAATGCAAGTGTACCTTGTCTTGTAGGATATCGACATTTGTGCAATCACCGACACTTGCTTTGCATCTATGGAGAGCACAATAACCTTGCCAGGTTACTCATCATTTCATACATGTAGACCCCAACTGGAGGTCTGCAAAGCCACAGGAGGTGGAGTGTTAAACATTACCATATGCATACACACCTCTAGGCTGGCAAAACAGTATGATGCATGGGAGACATCCTGACTGCAGGTAACAGCTGACAAAACACCTACTCAAATCATAGCTAGCTACAAGCCTCCAACCCTGACTATGGATACCCACCACACCTATTTGGGACTTGCTGGAATCCATCAGGATTCAATCATCCACCCTTCTCCTGGGTGACTTCCACTACCCAACCATAGTGTGCATGACCTATGCCACCTGAACATAAATGCACAGAGATTCCTCGGCTTTGTCAATGGCAATGCAGTGGATCATCAGGTCAGCACTCCTGCAACAGGTGGAAATATCCTGTACCTGGTCCTAACCAACTTGAGTAGCCACTGTAGCACTACTACAGTGTCACCACTTGGTAAGATCTGACCACATAGTCATCACTGTTCAGGTCACCATCACTGTTTAGGTCACCATCTCACCTGTCACCCCTCCTTGTCAGGGTCAAACAATATTTACTGTACACAAATGACTATATATCTTCTCATAGCAGGTAGAAGTAGCTTTACAGCCAATGTCCCATCAGTTGGAACTAGCAGTAGTGTCCAAGCCAACTCCACAATACAATGTGAGCAACAACATAGCTGTATGAACTCAGCAATACCTGACAGGACAACATCATCTCCCTCAAGGTAGGGAAAATGCCCATGGTGGACAGCAGCAATACACACATACCATAATAGGTGGAAATAATTGCTGGATATGGCCAAGAAGGAACAGGTGTGTTATTGAAAGCAATATCACCTTGGTCTGCACAAGCAAATAAGGTCAAAGGTGAATTACCTTAAGGCTATGTTTGAGTGCAAATTGGACACATCCACCAAGGCCAATCACTAGGCCTTCTACACATGTGTCTGCAATCCCAGAGAGACCACACAAATCTTCTCTGTAATAGTTGTCAATAACACCACATACACAAACAACATAGATGTAGGCAACTGGCTGCAGACAAGTGAAGTGTAAACATCACCCCCTGTCCCCCCATCAGCACACATGTGCATGCACAGCACCTGCCCCACTCCCCTCATAATCAGGAAGCAGGTCCATAACGCTCTCTCAAAGGCAACACACAGAAGTCTCCATAGGCCTGATACCATCCCTGGCTGCATCCTACATGAACACAGTCATGGGATCTCAGATCCATTCTGCACTGTAGACAACCAAAGCCTGAGAATCAGTATCATCCCATCTGCACAAAGGAAAGCCACTGTCATCCCTATACACAAAGGTGGAGTAATCCACTGACCCAGTCAGTTATATGCACATCAGCCTAACTAGCCTGCTCTCCAAAGGCATGGACGGTAATATCAAGGACATTATGAACAGGAACATAGGCAACATCAAAACAGCATGGTATTGTCAAAGGGAGATTGCACTTGTTAAACCTGTTTGACCTCTCTGAAGTGGTCAACAAGCACAAGGACAAGGGGAAGATGGTGAACAATACCCACCTTCACCTAGCCCAATTCTCTCACAATAATCCCCAGGTGGCCAGGATACATATGCCTGCACAGCTAGGCATCAACCTGTCTGTTACCAGATGGGTAGCTATATGGCCCAATGATAGTATCCACTCAGTCAAAGTAGTGGAACCCACCTGTAGTAGTAGAGTCTTCCAAAGTGGTGTACCCCAAAGATCGGTCTGGGGGCCTCAACTGTTTGAAATATACATATCTAAGGTACAGGACAAAAGCAGTGGTCTCTGGCTGACCAGGTGTACAGATGTTTGCAATCTGGCCACTATCTTACATTCCCCTACTGATGTGAGCATCCCCCCAGAGGCCCTCACCCAATTAATGACTGATGCAAGAAGCATTTCTGCAAACTGAATGCCAGGAGAGGCATCATTCTCCCTGCTGTGGCAGATATCATCCATATTATTTATGACCGTAATAATGTACTGAACATGCAATAAGGTGTGAGGTGACTTGTGCACCAAGGTTGATAGCAAACTGACAGTTTCCCACCATGTGGGCACCATTGTACGGAAGGCTTTCTACATGGCCCACCTCACATGTACAGCTATGTCATCCAGGAACCAGGAGGCCACAACATCCCTGTACTCCACCATTATCAGACGCATTACCAAGTACAATGACTCCTTTGGCATGTACCTTGCCAAGAAAATGCAGCACTTGCAGAGACCGCAGAGGTTCCTGACCAGGCAAATCCAGGGTCTGTAACACTTATCCAATACTGGTAGGCTGAAAGCCCTGTCCCTGTACTCAATCTCATGCAGACTGATCATAGAGGACCTATGTCTGCCATACAAGGCCATTTCCAAGCCAGCATTGATGGCATTTCTGCATATCTGTAAGACAAACCCCACTCAAACATCATGCATGCAAGGCCCTCACCTGGTCTATGACATGTATAGTACTTGTTGGTGGGAGAGTGCAGTGTCTCACACAATACACTGTCTATAAAATCCACTCCCTTCTCATGTCTAGCAGAGTATGTGTATAGCTGTCTTGAAGAGAAAACTGGACACCTGCAAGGGAAATGGATGGGACACCCCTGGGATCCTGCGGGTGTAACAGCTGGACAGGGGAAACAGGTGCTGGCTTGGAAGGGACATGCGCAAAAGTCTAGGTCAGGCTTATGAGGGCTGGTATCATCTTATGAGGCTATACAACCAGTACTTTACATGTTTCCTGTATGTATTGCAGACTGTCCTGCAATGTTGTCTGAAATTAATCCATGAGTCTGAACTGTATAGGTACTGCAGTGATAGTGTATAGTCGTATCCCTTCCTCAGTTATCATCACATATCATTACACCTTTTGTCATTGTGTGTGGTCTGTATAGCTGTACGTCAGCTCTTACAGTACATCCATATGCACTTGGTGAGACTGTATAGCTAACTCCTATAGCCTTGGTCCTGGCCACAATTACCATTCTGCTACTAGGCCCATCATATAGTAGGATTTGTCACCCTTTGTTGTGGGTCTTACAGCAGCAGCGAAAGAGATGGATTGCAGCAGGCAGATCTAATGTAAGGTCTGCCCTGAAGGGCCCATAAGTGTCATAGCTGTGTCAGACTGCACCAGGAGTGTGTGTGTGTGTGTGTGTGTGTGTGTGTGTGTGTGTGTGTGTGTGTGTGTGTGTGTGTGTGTGTATCAGCAAACATAATACTGTAGGTTATTAATTCACATATGTTGTCTTTCTCTTGCAGGTGAACGCAGGGTTGGTGTCCCTTTCCCTCACTACCTGATTTCAGTGTCATAGTGGACTCCCATGATGATGCTGATCATAGTGAGGCACAGGTGGGGTTGTTGGTGACTGAATCACTGCCATTGTTTGGTATTCCACTTTCAACCACCATGTCCCCACACACAATCAGTATGCCCACACATACACAGCCCCAGCACCCATGGATAATTGACAGATTAAGGGTGGTGGCATGGAACAGGCTAGTGTGTTGAGTATGGCGAGTGTGAGTGTAGACACCAGCCGTTGGCAGGCAGCAGGTGAGGTAACACACAGGTGGATGGACAGGGGTGCTTGACAGAGGACTGCTGCCCATCAAGACCCCTATTGCAAGTGCCACAGCAGGTGTCACCAGATGCATGTTACGGTCCATCATAGAGGCACATGCACATACTGACTGCAACACCAGACAGATGCTCAAGGTCATGAATGAAGCACTTCCTGCCATGCGTGATGACCTCCACGGCATTTGTAATGCCTTACATCATCTTGCTGATGTTGTGGATAGACAGTGGGTTGAGACATTGTCACTGCTCAACTATGCAGTGTCTGTGCATGAGCATGTGGTGGGAGTAGGGCATCGGCCATGTGGACATAGGTCAGAAACATGATCAGCTGTGAGACCACGTGACCGTGCACATTCACAGTCCTGTAGTGACAATACCAACAGCACTACCAAAGGGAGGGTGCTGTCCACACAACACTGGAGCAGGCCATAAGCACATTGTTCTGGCCAGTCCCATCAGGGATATGGATCCAGCAGACAGCAGTCACCATCAGGGACTAGTACTGCATCTGTTCTTGGGCCTGGTGGTGTCAGTGATACTCCTGGCAGAACCAGGTACCATATCACTGCTGGTAGATGGTGAACCCTACATCCTGCCATGTACGGTCGATGGTTGTCCAGCATAGCCCTGTGTTGGGTATCCGCATCACTTGATGGTGTACAGACAAACATTCACACATCCCTATCACAGGCCAGTCACCACTGGACAAGCACAGCTCCTCTGCATGGGCAAGTTGAACATCACCCCTCCGGACACACACACACACACACACACACACACACACACACACACACACACACACACACACACACACACACACACACACACACACACACACACACACACACACATGTTGTCAGCCATATGGCCCAGCTTAGGCCTTTGGCAATCTAACATCACATCCTGTGCATGTGATGATACTTGTGCCACAACCCTGTTATGCATACCATCGATGCACAGACATGCTCATATGGGTCTGATGCACAGGGTGACTATAGTACAGTGTAGCAATGTCATGCTGTGTAAGGTGCTGTGTGCTGGCAGTAGTTATGGGCACACATTGAGGTCTATGTACCTTGCTAACCATGATGTACTATTGCTGTTAGTACTGCTGACTGACTGTAGTGTCACGTACTGTATTCTGGTTGTTTTCCAGGTGTCTGTGTGTCTACAGACTGTGGGCCTGCTAACGGTATCATTGCTGAGTAATGTGTAGTGCAAACACAGTGACCTTTTCATAGCCAAGATACAGCTGTATATTTACATGTTTACCAGGTGTGTTTACATGCAAAGGTGTGTGAGAGTCAATTGTGGCAGACAGTGTGACCTTGCATACATACCCTTCACACAGCCACCTAGTCTTCATGCATGTCACCTGGGTGCTCTGTAGGACCGCAGGCTCACACATACAGAGGAGGTTACCTCAGTACTGGCACAAGGTCCCTCACAAGCTTAGCCATTACTTTGACTGCAACAGATTCAGCTATCCGCATCTGTTGTTCCCGCCATTTTTGTCACATCTAGTCAACCATCATGCAGTTGATGAGGGTATGCCTGGTAGTGTGTATGACAGGTTTGGGGTATGCATTCCTGACACAGGTCAGCCTGTGTTAGTTTAACCTGACAATCACCAGCATGTGTGTCTGCTATCCCATATGCATGTCTGGCCTCTCGTGCTGGTAGTGCGCACAGAGTCATAGTCCTGTACATGGGGCAGCAGACAAAGGGCTGAGCACAGCCTCTACCTGCACAGTCTTAGGAACGATAGTGCTAAATACATAACACAGATAGCACAGTAGTATTGTAGTGTGGTAGTGTCTGCTACTACTATTGAAGTGGGTGACAATTGCAGGGGCTGTTAGGATTGCCAATGGTATGTTCAGAGGCCCTTAGCATGTTAGAGCTATCTGACACACTCACGTACACCACTGAATGGGGACATGCATTGAGACATACATGCACATGGAGGTGACACTTATCAGAGTAAATGACCTACCTATCTATTAATGTACAATACACAGTGATACAACCATTGCACCACAGTGGCTTGGTGTTAAAAATTGTGCAACTGTAGTTGTACCATGGATGACATCTGTATAGCTTGACACTAGGTTGGCATTGGGGGAGTTCACAGGGTAGAAGAGGCACACAAAATGGTATAGCCATCACATATACACACTGAAGACAGCCATAGGGGCTGAGCATACAGAAACACATATATAGTTGCCAATAGACATATTATTTACCCTACATATCCACTTGTATGTACTATAGTGCTGGGTACACATGACATGCTCCACATAGATTATATGCCTGGGACATAACACACAACCTCTTGCAACAGCTCATCTTGTGAATGCCTTCATGAATGGTGGAATAACCAACCAGACATAGTGATTGGTCTCATCTACTGCTCCTACAAATCTGCACAAGTGATAGAGTGACAGCCTTTGTATCAGCATGATGTGTCAGTCAGGTATGATGTCTGATGCTGGCATGTGTGTCATTACAGTAACTGTGACATATCTGGCAATGATATCATAGGAATGCTCATTGTCAGGGGCACACACCACATATAGGTTGCAAACATGTGGCTATTCCATGTACATCTGTACAGATGACTGGTATGGACTGTAGAGTGTTACATGGTGCATGAGAGACAGATGACATTAACAGGGCTTTTAAAGTAATGTCATGGGTAGGGGATCAACAGGTCTTAAAATGGTATAACCTACACACACAACAGCTACAGGGGATATGCTTCACATACACTACTATAGTTGTCTGTATTGAGATTAGAACCCCTACCTGTTTAAGTATTTCCACTATAGTATTCCACAATTATTGCACATGCCACAGAGCTTAGAGAGCTGACAAGTGTATACAGGTACATCTAAGATGAATGACATCAACAGGCCTTGTAAAGTAGGGTGATGGAATGTATACTGGGTGGTACATGCCTCAAAATGGTATAACCCACACCCCCAGAGGATATGATTTTCACCCAAACAAACACAGGGATGATGTGAGTCTCTCTCTCTCTCTCTCTCTCACACACACACACACACACACACACACACACACACACACACACACACACACACACACACACACACAAACACACACAAACACACACACACAGTATCACAGTTGCTAGTATTGAGTTTAGAACCCCTACTTATCTAGTTATGTGTACTATAGTTTTTCATGTTTATCACACATGCCACGGAGCTTATAGAATTTAACAGTGTCACAAGGTATGTCTAAGGTGATTCCATTAAGAGCACTTGTAAAGTATGGCAATGGGAAATGTACTTGGTGTGAAGGGCATCAAGATATGTTACCCTACAAACATACACACTTACAAACACCTTCACACACACACACACACACACATTTGGCAAAACTAAGTGTAGAACCCCTACCTATCTAGTTATCTGTACTATACTGTCACTTAGTTATTACACACACCATGGAGCTTGCAGGGCTGAGTGCTGTCCAAAGGTACTTCTAAGGGCAATGACAACAGCAGGACTGCTAAGTTAGGGCACTGGTAAGTGTCGTGGGTGGGAAAGTCCTCAAAATACTTCACACTACAAACATACACACTTACAAACACTTACACACATACACACACACACACACACACACATCGAGAATAGAACCCCTGCCTATATAGTTATTTGGACTATAGTGTTATGCAGTTATTGCACGCTGTACAGAGCATACAATGCTAGCAAGTGCACAAAGGTACTTCTAAGGTGAATGACATCAGTAGGACTGTTGAAGTTGGGCACTGGTATGTGTACTGGGAAGGAAAGTCCTCAAAAAACATCAGCCTACAAACATACACACTCACAAACTCCTCTACATACAACCACACACACACACACACACACACACACACACACACACACACACACACACACACACACACACACTCGCACACACGCACACACACACTTATATTTGCCAGGACTGAGATTAGAACCTCTACCTATCTAGTTATTTATACTATAGTGTTCCACAGTTACATGCACTGCAGAGCTTATAGGGCTGACAGGTATCCAGTGGTACTTCTAATGTGAATGACAGCAGCAGATCTTGTGAAGTAGGGCAATGGGAAGTGTACTGAGTGGGAACAGCATCCTAATACATAGACCTACAGACAGACACACACACACACACACACACACACACACACACACACACACACACACACACACACACACACACACACACACACATGCACACACACACACACACACACACACACACACACACACACACACACACACACACACACACACACACACACACACACACACACACACTTATATTTGCCAAGACTGAGATTATAATCCCTATTATCTAGTTATTTATACTATAGTGTTACACAGTTACCACATGCACTACAGAGTTTATAGGGCTGACAGGTGTCCTGTGGTACTTCTAATGTAAATGACAGCAGCAGATCTTCTGAAGTAGGGTAATGGGAAGTGTAATGAGTGGGAACAGCCTCTTAATACTTAGACCTATAGACAGACAGACACACACTCACACACACACACCCAAATACACACAGACACACACACACACACACACACACACACACACACACACACACACACACACACACACACACACACACAGGCAGGTGATGTGATATTATAACTCCCACATCAGTACTATTACACAATGGAGCTCACCTTTATGCTGGCACATGCAACTGGTACAACCGGTATGCCACTGCCCGCAGCAGGACATCACTCTATGCCATTCAGGGTATCTGTGTGTGTGACTCACTCTGTGTGTGTCCACCTGTGTCTCTTTCTCAATCATTGCCTGTCTCTTCCCCACATTTATGTATGTGTATGCTTGATACATTATCTGTTGCCCATACATATGTCTGTGTATCAAATGCAACAGATGCAAATATATCACATATGGGCCACTTACAGCTAGCTGGGGGTAATCCTGTCTGATGGGTATGTGTAGGGACAGTTAAGGTATACATAGCTGTCTGTATGCAGATATATATGCACAATACAGTTATATAGTCCGATGTGGGTTCCAACATGGCCTATGATTCTCTAAGTGTAGGAGCATACCCAGTGTGATGTTCTATTGTGAGGGTGGGACTCCATTCCAGAGATAAGTGTACTCCGGTCCAGGATTTTGTGTGCTACAGCCATACCTCTCAAAAGTAAACAGGACTTTCCTAGAGGTACTGGGTTTGATTTAGCATACATTTTCTGACATATCTGTAGTCTGACACTGCAATGTATTGTGTCATTAACTAGTGACAGATATTCTGGGATCATCACAGTGCTTTACCAGAGGGTACAAGATGTATGTTGCACAGACCAATATTATGAGCCTGACTATATACATTCCTGCCCAAAAAGGCCAGTTGAGAGGTGTGGCTACAGCTGGTTGACTGAGCTGTGTAAGCAATGCAGCAACTTGGTGATATACTGGCTGGGGATCTCCTGCTTGTGTGGTATTCTTCTTACCTGAAAAGTCATATCCTGGTGTGGCCATACCTCTGAACTGTACATATTTTGGTAGACTGTCCAGGTGTTTATCTAGAGGTTTCATCCAGTCTACATAAACTTGTGTTTTTATAGCTAGTTAGTTGCATATGATTGAAGACTGACATTACAGAATAATGGCAGATAGTGTTTCAGACTTCATAAACTTCAGACAATTCCAATGCAATCCCCTTATCCTACCAACTTTCTCAGTATGCAAGGGCAATATTTACAGCATGTGCCTATCAGTGTGCCTTTGTCCCACTTTTATGCATGGCTTTGTCCAGATGTCTTGCTGTCAGAGGCTGGGAGGTATGGATATGGGTACAGAGTACATTATACTGTGCAGAAATGTCCATTATAAGTGTATTATATTCCACATAGCACTGTGACATCCAGGGATGTCAGTGGCAGAGCAGTACAGAGTAATGTGGTGAAGCACTGACAGGCAGTTGTGTATAGGTTGATAGGTTGCTATGACGTTAGTAGGGTATTGGCCCTGAAGCCCTTATAACCCATGCAGATGAGGGTGTAGCCCATGTTACAACATGTCAGCACACAGAGCCCCTGTCCAGCAAGGACACAGGTGAGATCACAGGACCGTATATTGTGTCTCCCATGCAGTTATACAGGGAGCACATCACTAAGGGTATTGAGGCACTTGGTTTCCTGTTGACAGGGAGTGTATTCCACAGATGGGGTAGTGTGTGGTGCACATATCTGTCACACCAACAAGCTGTACTGACATCACAGCCCAGATTGATACTGTGCCTAAAGGTTGATGGAGTAGGCCTTGAGTTCCAGATGTGCAACAGTCCCATCAAGGCAGGGTCTTGATTGCTTTGTATGCCAGACAGGGGTAACCTCAGCTAAGTCTGTATGGAACAGGGAGGAGGGACAGTGCTGTTAGCCTATCTGTGTAAGGTAGGTGTTTGGGGTCTGGGGTAAGGCCTTAGTGTTTGCAAGATCCTGGTTTGTGGATTCTACATGGTCTGTGGTTGTAGGTTTGTGGAGTTCTCATGTGACTATTGTCTCTGAGGTGTCCATTGTTTAGGTTTTCTTTTGTTGCAGACCTCCACTTACATGGATGTGTATTGCATATTTGCAGGTGATGTTTACTGACTACTTACATTACATGGCACCTCTGTTACTGAACAATCTGTCCTGGTGTGCACATTCTCCATCTGTCTGGTCAGTGGTTCTCCTTCCCCTTATGTGTGTCTCTATGTCCTTCTGTAGTCTGGTCATAGGTGCTGGCCACATTGGCTGCTATGTATTTCTAATTCTGATGTGGGCAGGGTACATGCCATTACATCGCACACAGGGTTGTGTACTTCACACCTCTGAGTGCACCTATTTAGCAGGTTGTCCAATATTGCACCACTCCATTTACTGTGGCTCTTAGATGGTTTGTTTTGCTATATGTTATTATGAGGCTACATATGGGGGTAGCTGTCATGCCATCACAGAATTACATCCACCCAGGCCCAAATATGACAGTCAGACGAAGGCTCACACATGGGGACAGGATGTTAATAACTTTCTGCCAAACATAGACAGTTGGGAGACTGGTTTGGTAATTGCTTGTTTGCTCTTATGGGTTTGACATTTGCTTCCCCACTGTCTGCCATTGTTGTTTTGACATGACCCTTTCTTGTTTTGCAAATAGTTGGCAGGCAAATACAATTTTAGGACAAGCAGAACAGATATACAAGGCATACTTGTGCTCCTTCTGTGACAACCTGTGTCATTCTAGGGGTATGGCTGCTGGCCAGTGACATGTCAGTGCTAACACAGAAAGGTGGCAGCCTTTTATACATTGGAAGTACACTGATCTTCAGGTACTTCCAGTCCTACAAGGCGCCATTCTTCTCAACTTCTGGGACCCAGACATCTGGACAAAGCCAGGAGTGATTGGTCTAAATATAGGTACCATTTTTAAGTATTGGCCTTACAGTCCAAGAAAGGTGGCTCTATAACAGTTTTTTTCATTAGCATGCATGCTTCTATAGTGTATGAAGTCTGACACTACAATCTGTCATTATTTTCTGACATCAGTCTTGTACAATTTGCCAATAAATTACCAGACAACCACTATTTTATGTTATACAGACCACACTTATGATGCAAACCTCTGAACATTCTGCAATAGGTCTGTGCAGTTGAGAGGTATGGTAGGCACTATGTAGGTTACACCAAGCTGTGTACTGTCCATATGTGTGGCCCTCTGTCCATGACCTGTACAGCTTTCCTGCATTAACAGATATTAAAATCTGGGCAGTGTATACAACATTTATTGCATTTGCATGGATTTTCTGAAGGATGTGGAGTCTTAAACTCAAATGTTTGTCATATTTAATGACTTCCATCCTCAGTTATTTGCCAGAAAAGTACAGATTTTAGGAGGAACACACCACAATTATGAGGCAAAACTCTGGATATTCTGCGAAGATTTGTACAGTGGAGAAGACTGCTCCTACTGTAGGTGTAGCTGACATGCAGAATACTTGGCACTGCAGTTCTTGGAACATGGCCGTGTCAAAGACAGCACTGTACCTAGGCCACTATGACACAACAGCCGGGAGTAAGTGCTAGCCACATCCTGACAGTATTAACCACACATCTACATAGCTCATTGACCCCTGCATATTGTGGACATGCAACAAGTTGTCATGTTGATCGGGACAGCCCTGGCTATGTGTGCTCTGCTGCGATTTCCCTACAATCATACATATTACTGCATTTCCATGGGACTATGGGTGTGTGGGGGGGACACCTGTCAACTGTACACATTTGCACAGACTGTGCTGATATTTACTTTACATTTTGGTTGCATTTTGCATAGTATTGCCCCCTGTCTAGGAGACTAGAAGCATATCACTAAAGACTACAGGCCAGATTTTAATGGCATACATTTCAGTTTCAGACTTCTTACCCTTCAGAGCCTTACTGCAGCTGCATGACCTGCTGTGCTATCACTGTGTAAGTCTGTAGGGGTGTATTTCATCATTGTTGCCATCTGTGGGTCTTTGACAGACATTTCTTTATAGTTTTCTCTGCCTGACTGGCTGGATTATTCTGAGGTGCGAGTATGGGACCCCCACACTGACACCCATGCCATGTGACCTATGACCCCCCCCAGTTAGTTGACCCCCCCCCACATATACTGCAGTGGGATTCATTACCTTGGGTACTACTGCATAGTGTGGGGAGGCCAGTATTGGGCAAACATTTCCTAGTGTCCCACATAGCTGTCAGTTGTCTGTGCTATCCCAGTAGGTCACCCTATTCCCTTCCATGCATGCAGCAATACCATAGATATGCTACCCGAACATACTAATCCATTAATTTATTGTTAAGACTGACTTACCTTGTTCCTGCGGCAGTTGTGAGGATGGTGCTTGAGGGCTGCCTATGTTGTATGCATGCAGTACACTGACTATACAGGGTAAGGTACAGGTAGTGTGATGCGTGTGGCATCCATTTTACTGTGTATGCAAGTCAGAGAGAGGTGTCAGTCCCTGAGTCCCTACAGTGTCAGTGTGTGTGCTATGCATTGCCTCTTTGCCAAAGCCAAGTCATACTTGGCATGCCTCCATCTGCCTACAGGAGCTGGTTCAGGGGGTTCCTCCTCTGAGTTCCTCTGTGCCTGTGGGGACCTTGGCAATGGTGGGGTGCTGTGTAGCCCTTCCCCTTGCTATTCCTGCTGCATCTGTTTCCACAGGTTCATATTGTGTAGCATGGCACATACTATGAACGTGTGTGCACATTTGGCTGGAGAGGGGTCTATATTAAAATCGCAAAATGTCACTTACGCTAATACGGACACTTTGACACATATATAACAAATCACAAAAACACCAAACGTCCTGAAGAGCAAAATTCGAAATGTCGAATCGTCATAGTTGGCCAACCCCACCATCCACTATGTACTACCTACCCAAACAAACTAAATAACCCACACTTTCCCATATCTACACTTCACCCAGATATCCCATATCCTAATCAAACATTCACTACACACAAATGTATCTATGAACAAACAACACCCAACTACAGGAAAAGTATAAATTATGTATACATTCAGCTACACAACTATATTACTATGCATACACTTAACATAACCCTACTTCTAACCCTAAAGTAAAGGTTGCATGTATTACTATGTATGCACTTACATTATCCCACACCCTGGGTCTATATTAGAACATCAAAGTTTCAAAAGTTCGAATGTTCTAATATCGACCCCTATTCAGCGAATTCTGAAAATAGTGAAGCTACAGAAAACTGAATGTTTTCCTAGGGAAAGAATTCGGTTGTCCGTTTCTGTTGCTTTGCTGTTTTCAGTGCTGTGATGGAAAGTTACGGGTCAGGTTTAGGTAAGTGTGCAATTGGGCATGGGTTAGGTGAGTTAGGGTTAGGGCGCCGGTTAGATATGTGTGCTATTGTGTGGATGTGAGGGTTAGGGCCGGTTAGGTGAGTTAGGGTTAGAGTGCGGGTGAGGTGAGTGTGCGATAGTGACAGATCTTAGGGTTAGGGTTTGGGCTAAGATAAGTGGATAGTTAGTGGTGTATGTACAGTTTAGTGTAGGGTTAGATGTAAGATTTTAGGAGTTTGCGTGTGGATTGCTGTTTGTTTGGTGTGCTTGTGTTGTGTGTATGTGTTTTGGAACAGCACATTTTTCTCCCTAGGACAAAATTCTCTGTTCTGCATGTTCGATGTTGTTAGAGTTCGCCGAATAGGGGTCAATATTAGAACATTCAAAGTTTTGAAACTTCGATGTTCTAATATAAACCCCACACCCTAATCCTAAGGTCTATAACTATTGCACACTTACATTAGGGAGCTATACCGGATAAGGGCCAACTATGACGATTCGATATTTTGAATTTCGCACTTCAGGACATTCAGTGTTTTTGCAGTTCACTATATATGTGTCGATGTTTCCGTATTCGCATAAGTGGGGGTTTGCGATTTTAATATAGACCCGCTGGAGAGTACTGCAGGGCTCCACCAGATTTGTCAAGGCAGCGGATCCGTGACTTGAGCATCCCAAACTCACACTCTATATTGATCCTGGATTGCGCATGTGCCTTATTATGGCATTCTTGAGTGGGTGTGTGTACATTTCTGATGGGAGTCATCATCCACAGCTCCAGTGTATAGCCAGCACCCCCCACCAGATGGCCATATGGGATGTCCCCCGGCAAATCCCTGGTACAGCTGAGAGAAATGTCATATGTGCAAGTTGTAATAGCTTCAAGGGCTGTCAGCACACATACTTATCATAATGTCCTAGGCACTGCACATGACCTGGCAGTTGATGGGGAAAAAGTCCTTGTGGTTTACATAGACCCTACCCTGTTCACTGGGTGGTGCTTTCATGTGGATGTGCATGCAGTCCATGACACCCAGTACCTCCGGGTAGTCTGCTACACAGTGGAAGAGGCACATATCACTGGTCCTCTCCTCATGGGTGCTGGGGAATTAAATGTAGTCACTGGCATTTGGTAGCAATATGCATCCAGGAACTGGTGGAGTACTTTGGATGAAGATGTCTGTGAGATCCCCATGATGTCCACAGTAGGTCTTTACCTGTAGCTAATATTGTTAAGGCTACACATACCTTGGTATCCACTTGGATAGGTTCCCCTCTGTTGGCTCTGGGTCTAAGGTGAGGCTGGCACAGCATGATGAGGTGCTGAAGTATGTCCCTGTCCACCCTGTAGTGCTCTACTATCTCCAGATCATGTAGCCCCTGGTAGGTTACCCTGGGTCTGAACACTCTTCTCCTCCTGCTCAGTCTGGGGCAGTTGCCAGCATTGTTCTCCTCACTGCCCTCAGCCTCTATCACATACTGATGTATCAAAGTGACAACAGTCCCTAACATTTTGTTGGTTAAAATTCCCCTGAGTGTGTACACCAATGGAACAGAGTCTGTGGGAAAAAATGGACTGAAAGGTGTTTTGCACAGTTTATACTGTTGTGTAGCAAATGCTGCCTGTATGATTACCTGGGTATGATACATTCCACCTGCCTGCTGTATTATTGGTACTTGATTACTTTTATTCTATTTCCCTTCTTTTTTTTTTCCCTTCCCATTTCCACCCCTTTTAAGCCCTGAGGTGCTCCGCTCAAATCCGGTGCTCAAATGTAAACAGTTCTGCTATTTCCAGGGATTTTTTTTGTTTTGTTTGTTTAAGAGCCAGTGCACACCGCACAAACCTGTTTAGCTAAAGTAAACACTTTGAAGCATAAATGGCCCTCCCTAGATGTGAACACTCTTCATTTCATGGAATAAGTCAATACAGCCTCAGACTCACAACCCTTTGCTTAGCTGTGCTTAGCTAAGCCCAAATGGGAGCCATGGAGTTTCAATGTGCTTGCACCAAGCATGACACACCCCCTTTTCCTGTCAGCTCCTTCTCCTGCTTACACCACTGCCTTATAGCCCCTACACGGTTAGGTGCAGCCAGAGAATGGTCTCACATTTAGTGACTCAGTAAAATTTGCTCATTTGCATACCCCACTGCCTTAGTCCCTTGTTACACCACTACACCAGAGCCTTCATCCTTAGCAACCACTTACCGGTTATTGTTTTGATTCTGCATGCCATACACTATAATGGCAAAATGTAGATTTCACTTAAAATTGTCTTTTCACTTTTTTTTTTTCGGCACAATCCCGCTTGGGTGCCGCTGTGCTATGCTTAAATGGCTGAAATCAGCTAAAAAAATAAACTTTAATTTTTATAATTTTGAAACTCTTTTCCATGCCAATAGCCATATTTTTGGACATTGGCATGCCTAATGGTTATAATATATGCTTTACTTTGAGCTGTAATGCCTCCATTTTGATTTTTGCAGAAATGTACTCGGTTAGTAACCAAATACATTTCTGCACCGCTGTTCTGGCACGGATGCCTGTCTGTTTCCTGAATCACTAATTCAACTCATTTGCATGGTCTTCACCAACAAATAAGGTAATTAGCATTATTCAGTAGTGTCCATACCAGAATAGTGCTGGCAGGATCATGCACACTCCCAGCCTTGTTTATTGGATCTCTGGACGGCCATATTCCATGGAGCAGCTGCTGCACTATTCGGACATGGGCTTTTGCCATTATTGAATCCCGGGGATAGTTTATTCTTTAAATTAGGATATCTTTTGTACCCAAAGGTTGATTTATCACCTATAAAATTCCTAATCTCTGGTACTGCAGACAAAATCGACCAGTATTTATTAATAATGGCCTTAACAGCCTTTGTATTTTGATTATAAGTTAGCATGCATCTTCTAACTTTATTAACATTATTACTTTGCTGAACTATACCTATATTGTGGAGCTGCTTAGAGAAAATTGGTTTGATGTCAGCATCACATTCTTGAATTGTAATACCCCTAGTGTTATTAAAAACTTTACTATTATAACCCTTACATATAAAATCTTGTGCAGTATTATTTAATTGTAACAACATATGATTATCTTCAATATGCAGTCTAATAACATGCTTCATTTAATTATCAGCAACATTTTTAAAGATAAAAGGTGGGTGCATACTAGTAAAATGCAGATATGTATTTCTTTTAACACGTTTCTTATATAACCTAGTTTCAAGGCTACCCAAATGTGATTTAAGTAAAGTAATATCCAGACAATTAACCTGTTGCAATGATGTTTCTTTCTTAAACTTTAGGAATTTAGTACATGTATTCAATGAGTTAAAAAACATGTTTTTTAACTTTTACCATGTGACCTTTACCATGTGACTTTATCTATCTAAATGACTTTAGTAACTGTTTTAAATGTTTATGTGCCTGAGGAAGCTTTTAAGTGAAACTACAAAGTTGCATATTAAAGTATTTGACTCCAGTTTGGTGCTATGTGGTTTACAGTGGATTTTTTTCTTTTTGGCTGTTTGCACTTGTTTTCACTGTGATTTTCTAATGGAGTATTCTTCTTTCTATAGATTATGGACTTATCTTGTGAAAGCAGCAGTTGACAGAACTGTAGTTTAGGGCTCGCTCTGTCTGATGCAAGCAGTAAACAGGCAATACATGATTAGGTACAGGTTGTGCGGGTTGTCTGGCATCAGTTTTACTATATGTATGTGAGTAGGAATAAGGTGTCATTCCCTAGTGACCTAGGTGTGTCAGTGAATGTGCTATGTGTTGTATCTTGGTCAAAGCCAGGGCATACTGAGCATGCCTATGCCTGCCTACAGTGACATCATCAGGGGGTTCATCTTCTAAGTCCTCCTGTGACTGTGCCTGTGGTGACCTAGGCACTGGTGGGGGCTGTGTATCCCTTCCCTTTGCTAATCTTGCTGCAGCTGTTTCCACAGGATCATATTGTGTAGCATAGCACATACTGTGAACATATGTGCACATGTGACTGGACAGTACTGCAAGGTCCCACCAGATATATCTAGGCACCAGAACCATGAATTCAGAAGTGCAAACGCACACTCTATGGTGTTCCTAGTTTGTATGTGTGCCTCATTATGGTGTTATTCGGTGAGTGTGTGTGTGTATTTCTGATGGGTGTCATCATCCATGGTTCCAGGGCATAGTCAGCATCACCCAGTAAAGGACCATGTGGGATGTCCCCCCTAGCAAACATCTGGTACAGCTGTGATGCGTGCCAGATATGGGAGTCGTGTTAACTGCCAGGGCTGCCAGCACACACATTCATGATAATCTCCTGGGCATTGCACACAACCTGGCACTAGATGGAGTGGTGCTCCTTGTGGTTGACATAGATTCTACCTTCCTCACCAGGTGGTGCCTTGATGTGTACATAAATGCAATCTATGGCACCCAATACTTCAGGGTATTGTGCTACACGGCAGAAGTGTTGCATATTGCTGGCCCTCGCTTCAGTGGTGACAGGAAAACAAACATGATCACTGGCATGTGGTAGCATGGCATCAAGGAACTGATGGAGTTCTTTGGATGCTGATGCCTGTGAGACCCCCATCATTCCCCCAGGTGGTCTTTGGAAAGTAGATATAGCTAGTATTATAAGGGCTATACATACTTTTGTTTCCACTGGGATTGGTTCCCCTCTGTTGGCTCTGGGTCTGAGTTGAGGGCAGCAGAGATCAGTGAGTTTGTGTAGTATATCCTTGTCCACCCTGTAGTGCTCTACAAACTCCATCTCATGTAGCTCCTGGAAGGTTGCCCTGGGCCTGAACACTCTTCTCCTTCTCTGTCAAGGCCTATTGTCAGCAGCAGCATTAACTTCAGCATCTAGCAGATACTGTTGCAGGAGACCTGCAGCAGCCCCTAGCATTCGCTCAGTTAAAATTCCCAAGTCTATACTCCAGTGGTCCAGAATATTGGGGAAAATTAGATTATAGGGTATGTGCATACTTTACAGAGGTATGCTGTAGATGCAAAATGTGTGATTGGGTAACTATGATGCATTCCACCTGCCTACAATATAATTTACATCATTTAATGGCCCTATTTTAGCTTAAAGGTTAAAACTAATTAAATACATTTTTATAACAGACTCAGTGAGGCGGTGAGCTACACAGACATGCACATGGAAGGTAAACAAAACTTAGAAGTTATTGGACACCCCGCTCCCTGAAGGTACATGCTCAGCCAGGCAGTGAGCCATGCAAACACATGCACCTAAGCTGAAATAAGATTAGAAGTTAGTAGACACACCCCACTGGTGTCAACTACATCCTGTGTAAACGGCAACATGGGTCTAAGCCTACACGAAGGGGATAAGTGGACAAGATTACTCCTTTCTGCTATGCATTACCTCCACCTCATTTGCATAGGTATCCATGCTCAAAGCCTAGAAACTACATGCTACTGAGCCCAACCACGTTAACAACAGCACCAATGTACCATTGTAGGGAATCCACATATAGTCCTATAATACATTTCTGTCTCATGATAATTCATTTTTTCCCCAATTTTTTTTATTTTTCTGTAAGGCGTGTTTGTGCACTGTGTCACACTGTGCAATCATGTACAGATTATTAAAAAATATAATTCAACTTATTTACTTTAATTTTTCAAACATACAGGATAATAGTTTCACCCATATGTGTATGCAGTATGACATTTCTGTCCATATATCTCCATTTTTACGCCTTTTGTCTGTCTACACTCCTGTGTATGGATTTTTTCTGTGTACACTGCAGATACTGACACAGGATCTAAACAGATGCATATTTGCTTGCTGGATCACTCTACCAGCCTTATTTGCATGATATTCACTTGATTATGAGGTGATTTTCATGCTAGAGAAGTGTCTGTGTTAAAGCGTGCATGCACCCAGCCCAGCAGCACTTACTGGATATAAAAATGTTTGTGCCCATGATACTAGAGCACACAATTTTACAATTAATTACCTGCAGATCTGCTATTTTTATACCATTGTAATTCAAACCAGCCTGCTGTTACTGTAGATCACCACTTCTAAGGTGGAAAGCATAAGCTCAATATCCAATAGCATTAGCATCTCGCCTATAGCTTGACCTGACTGAAAGAACAGATCAGCGATGATTACACAGCTTTCCTGGAATGTATTAGACTGCATGTATCACCTCATTAAGGACTGATTAAGGGATAGCTGTGAACAAATGCACCCTTTGTTAAAATTCTATTAGCTGCAAATAATAATACAGGCTCAAATCATTATTTTAGAATATTTTTTAACTTAACTACAAGACTGTTTCAGTGTCCTAATGCTAACCCTTTTTCCAAAGAAGTTGCATTAAAACCAGTACAATGCATTCAGCTCCCTGCATCCTTGCACTTAGCTCTATGAATTGCAGTCATATGCAAACTCTGAAGGTCACATGCATTTAAGCCATTCTTCGCTACTCATGCATGTAGACTCAGGTTCAAGTGAAAGCACTGAGAAGAGTAGCAGATTCCACAGCAGTCCTCAGCAGTCCCAATCATGCTGCAGAACCATGCAAATAGTCCCAGGCATACTAAACAATGGATATAATTTGAAAACTGCAAAATGGAGATACAACAGTTTGCACAACCATGAAGTATAATCTCTGCCCATCTAATATCATCTGACTCACATTCTCATGACAAACTACTCAGCACATGACTAAACATGGTAATCAGATACATAGGAATGTAGTTAAGGCAATGAACAGCAGCAGCAAGGAAAACAATGACCGCATAATGTTTTTTATGCACTATATAAAAGAAATATGGATGTATTCCCTTAAAAAATGTATGTGGCAAAGCATGTTTGGTTAAACCAAACTTGCCAATAATAACAGTGCCTGGTGAAGTGGCCTTGTCAGTTTTCTGAGTTTGGTTAAGGGAGTCATTCTAAACCTGTGAACCACAGCCCTGCTCATATTTTCTTCATTCTGGTTCTCACATTTTGAATAATGGAAGCACCTGTGAAGGAATGAGGCCAAACTCCAAGCTGGACAGACAACAAAACCTTGATAAAAGTCCCCCTTCTTGGAGAGTCTTATGTTTAAGATCCAAATGTGCACAGGAGGAAATGAGTAGAAAATGATTGATATCTAGAAGAAGCTGGTTGAGCAGCTTGGTTAACCTATTCTCACAGTTACAACATTATACAGAGGCACAGGCCTGACAAGCAGGCAGGTTTTCCAGGTAGAAATGAAAAAGCCAGAGTTCCAAAGTATTATCTTTCTTTTCTGGGGCGGGGAGGGGGGGGGGGGGTCATATTAACCATAGATTAAAAAAAATATATAAATATATATATATATATATATATATATATATATATATATATATAAAAGAAGGTTGCATAACAAAGTTTTTCCTAGAAGAAATGTATGCACCTGCAAATATGTACCTGGGATGATATTATACTAATGCAAAAGAAAACATATACATATCCATACCTACAATGGAATCTGTATAGAAATATATGGAACATTTATGCAATTTATGCAATTTATGCAACATATACATGACATAAGAAAAATAAGAAGATATATATATATATATATATATATATATATATATATATATATATATATATAGATATATAAACCTATCTTACCCATTTTCCACCTACACTACCCTGCACATTCCACTGTTTTTCCTAAGTGTTTCAAGCTTACTGTGCATAGCCATGTCCAGCCACAATATCAGAATACATACAAAATTATACAAACTGGTAGCTTTCATGTAATACTTCTTATTTACTTTACACTTGACTCATACCTCTCAACTGTACAGATTTTTGCAGAATGTCCAGATTTTTGACTCAAATATTTCATCTGTTCCTCATAAAACTTGTGGTTTTCTGTCAAATCCCGGAGGATTGAAGTCACTAAATAATGATGATGATAATGCTTAGATAATTTACACTTTTGACCTAGGTGGGTGTTTTTTGCAATAAACCTTTGTTTTTCCTTAATCATAGTGACTTACCCGTATTTAGCTTATTTGTGTATATGAGTAGTGGCTCTCCTCATGTATAACACTACAAGCTGCGAACGCCTGAACTATGAACACCATCCACAGTGTTGTTTCAGTATGAGATCTCAGAACAAAATAAATAAGTCACTTTACTTTATTAAAATTAAGAAACAGCTCCTTAGTTCTGGTACTTGTATCCCATGACAATGACAAACACACACACACACACACACACACACACACACACATATATATATATATATATATATATATATATATATATATATGCGTCGGTCGACTGGCATGTGGTCGACTTGCAGTTTTCAAGTCAGCAGAATGTCGAACCAAAATGTATCGACTACACTACAGCAAACTGGTAGTGTAATTCTAGCATTTGGGTTCGACAATGTGCAGGAAGATTGAGGTTCAGTGAGAAAAAAGGAATTAAGAAACCACAGATGAAAATACAATGCAGAACAAAGACTCAGCCAGTGAATTCAAAAGCAGAATTTATTGCTGAAATGACTCTAGACAAGCAAACTCTTTCTCTCTCTCTAACGCCTCGACCAATGCCTTTAACAGAGAAAAAGGGAATTAGCCCATTTCCTCACTGTAGTGGGATTTTGGAGTTGGCATATTTAATGTGCAAGGGGTGTAGGAGGAGCAGCCCCCCACATTGGGAGTGGTGGGGGGTGTAGCCCCCCTTCAAAATAGTAAAATTAGCATACCACTGACTGTTGAGTTTAACAGTGTGTTAATATGCATAGTAGAAGGTGAGTGACATAGGTTCATAAGTTCATAGGTAGGCACTAGGCTATCTGTCCGAAGGCATTTATAAGCCTAGCTGGAATATGTTGGCTTTTGCCACCCCCTTAGATTAGTTCTCTGTGCCTCTGTCCAGCAGAGCCATTGAAGGGATCCCCAGGGTAAACTTTCTGTTCCCCATCCACTCAGCAAGGTTTCTGTTGAAGAAGATTAGCGAGGAGCTCTGCCTAATGTAGATTGGAATCTTGTTTCAGAGCATGGGAAGTCTCTGAGACAGGAATCTATCCCTCCAGCATGTCCTTTTTATTGTTGTGTTGAGGTTTAGATCCCTAGGCCATGTGGCTCGAGGGGATATGGTTTTCTTTAGGTGGAGCATGTCCATCAATTCTGGGTTGGGCATGGCCTTGTATGTCAGGAAGAGATCACCTCTGAGGAGGTGGTATGTAACCAAGTACAGCTGGAGTTTCTTCATTCAAGTTGCATAAGGCATCTGTTTGAGGCCAGTGATCCTCTTGGTGAGATACTTCTGTGGTCTTTCCAGCTGTTGCAGGTGTCTTGTAAGGTACATCCTCAATGGGGTGTTGCACATATATCGATTTTCTCCATACTGAGGAGTGCATCGAGTGCGTGCATTTTGAGGTTTAGACTTCTGGCATTGAGTAGCATTACCCTCAGTTTTTTGCTACTTGTGCTATTTACAGTGGTGGGTTTGTCTTTTGAGCCTTGCCTAAAAAAGGCACTATGGGTTGGCAAATGCCTTAGCCAGTATTCAAAAGCCTAGGGGTGACAGGTGCAAGCCGTGTCTAGCGAAACAGTGTGGCTTGTCGAGCATGTCATCCCAGGCTGATAGACACTGGATCCCCTTTGAATTACACCAGAAGCTTAGCCAATAGTTGAAAGTGATAATTTTTTCTTTATACCATGGTACCATTCTTGGCGAGGGCAGGATGCTACTCATGGTCATGGTCATACCGGCCTGGGCTACGTGATCAGAGAGCTCCTCTATGTCTCTTCTCATGTAGTCCAGTGAGGTATGGCTCAGGTCATTCACACCAACATGGACAATGACAGAGTCGGATTTGTACTTGTTCTGGAGTGACCTGAGTGCTTGTGTTATGTGGCAGATCCTGGCACCCAACAGGCAGCTAACAGTAACCTTCTCCTTGTTCAGCCTAGTGAGCGGGACATCAGTGTGCCTGACTATAGAGTCACCTATTACTAGTGTGTTGGGTATGTTATTTTGCCTTAAGGGCTGTGATTGCATGGCAGACTGGTTTTGTGAGGTATGTGTTTCATGGTTTGTGTTGGGGGGTGGAGGTTGCTTGGATGTCTGCTTTGGAGGTCTCTGTTGTTTTTGCAGGTTTTTATTTAGAGCCTCCGAATATGTTTTTGTGTATTTATGTGTGTTTTTTGCCAGTGCTGGTTTCATAGGTCTATGTGAGACTGGTGGGGTGATGCAAGTAATTCCCTTCTCCTCTTGACTGTCTGGTCCATTCTTGGGTTGAGAGAGCTTATACTCCAGTTTGGCTGTATAATTGCATCTCTTGCCTGTATTAGTGTGTGGAGGTAGGAGGAGAGGGTTTGTCTCTGTGTACATGAGGCAGTTGTAGCATTGCCTCATAATGCCCAGATTCACCAGTTGAACCAGAGAATACACCTGAAACTGCCCTTTGGACATGCCTGGATAGGTACAGTGAACTATTTTACTGATTGTCTGGTAAGGTCGAATAGACAGCCTTGTCCTTCTCTACAGTATAGGGGGGTCTAGTGCTAAGGTTTATTAGTGCTTGCTATGAGTTTTGAGCAAGTGCCAGGCTGAGAAGTGAATAGTTTGAGTGCTTAAGTTGAAAGTTTGTCTAGTTTGTCACCTCCTGCTATGTGGAATACATTGAACCACGGTTGTCAATGTATTCATTTTCACTTTGGTTTACTTTTCGGCATTCTGGATTCAGTATTTTGGGTTGACATTCTAAACAGTCGTCCAAAGCAGATTTGAAATGCCAATATTCTTCTCCCAGGATCCACTTAGTGTTCAGCACAAGAAGCTCTTCGAACCATGACTTCAGTACAAATCAGCTTTGCTGGAAGAAGTCAACATTTTAAAACATGCAGCTTGAATATAATCAGTCACTAAATTCTATAGGGATTTTCATGAGGATAAAACATTTCATTTATATCATGATGTATCATTAAAGCCAATGGTGCAATAAATCAGTATGCCTATGAGGCACTGAATGTTGTTTTCAAAAGAACTACTGCTAATGAAAATATTTAAAAAAAGAGTCATCATACCTACCACTGCATAAATAACATATTAAGTAAAGGGACATGGACATCTTCAGTATTAAAACAGCATATGCTTATGTGAGCAAAAGCAATTTCAACATCAGAAACCTACAAATCTACTTGATAATAAATGTGTTATTAGGTATTGCAGACTACGGTCTGCAGAGCTGATTATGACTGTTAGAGTTTCTGTGAGGGTAAACCCCATGCTTAGCATGTAGAAAGGCAAAGATTTTAGAGATATTAGTTTTAGTGTTCACGTCAGTGTATTTCATATACAGTAACATGTATGGTACCACATTTTTGGGGAGCTGTATGCATATATGTAACTATGTATTTATGTATATACTTATGAATGTAGGTATGTATGTCTACCTATTTATTCTTCTGTTACTTTTTTTTTTGTTCTTGCAGGACACTCACTAAGCTGCGGCTTTTATTTATTTTTTTTATAATGCAGTGTGCATGAGAATAGCTATCCAGTGCAGACTACATGGCCCATCCAATAAGAGTAAAATGCTGAAGCAGTGTAGTACTCACTTGTAACAGGCATGTTTGTTGGCATACATATGATACTGCATTTAAGGTATTTCCCAGTTGTGTGGATCACAAATTCTGGAAGATATCATACAGATAGTGAGTTATGAGGGACAGTCTGACACTCTTCAGCAGTTTACACTTCAGCTAGTTCACAAACATGAGACTACCTGTGGGATTCTTTAACAATCATGTAGGGACCATGTGGCACCTATATGGAGTAAGTGCATTAGTGCAATAAGCAGCAGTGCTAATCAAATATGCATGCTGTACATTGAGCCTAAGTGGATGCAAGCACTTTTATATTGCCAGCAATAGTGTTCACAGTTAAGTAAAGGTGCTTGCTTGCCATAGCACGCAATGTAAACAAAACTGATCACATATAGGAAGTGCTCAGATATGAGTATGCACTGTAGCCTAGACACATTAAGAGCAAGTGCAGGGAAACAGTGCAGAATGAAGGGAAGTAAAGTGGGGAAATTCTTACATAAAAGTATGATATAATCATTTAGTTATGTCTGAGAGGGGAAATGTTTAAAGTGTACTCATATTTCGCAGGCAAATGCGATGAAAATGTGTAAGAAGCATTATGAACAAAAACCTACAAGACTGATGTGATGATAGTTGCTGTGAGTGCTAATCCCACAGGTATGCACATGAATAGTAATGGATACACAGAGAAAGAATATGGATAAGGACATAAAGCTTCATTGTAACAAAGGGGACTATACATATGATATACATATTAAGTACATGGTTGAGCAAGAGGTTCCCCTGGTTTGATTCTCATCTTAGGTGTCTTCTGTGTGGAGTATGCATTTCCTCTCTGTATTCTTGTGGGTTTCCTCCAGGTGCTCTGGTTTCCTACCCCATTCCAAAGACACATAGTAGATGGATTGGACACTCTGAATTGTCCATAGGTGTCAGCATGCAACTGATTGTGTAGTGTGGAAGAACTAATGCAGCAGGCCTAGTCAATTGGTGGTATAAACCTTGGCTCTAGATGATTATTACTGCTGAAGTGAAACCTGGACCCCATGTTCAAAAATGGGAAAAAGGGGGTTATGTGTGGATGGATGGATACAAGAATTCATGTATGGAAGCTGCCAGCACCGATGTAATATCTAGCTCAACATGCATACAAAAGGACATTACAGCTATAATGTCAGGTTACTCAAAAATGGACATGTCATGAAATGACAGTGGCACCAACAGGAAAGGGGGTCATCACCAGGCTGGCTGTATGTTTATGTAAATGAAACATGGGAATCTAACAAGCAAGATATATAAGTGACGAATGTCAAGACTGAGTGGATGACGTGTCATGAGTCTCATGTTGCCTTTGCTAATTTGTAAACATGTCTGACATACGAATATTGGACATGCTCACATGGAATTACAAGGAATAGTATCAGAACAGCAATTCAACAGTGGCAGTCCAATAGAAGTGTTGCAATAGAGGACCAGTCATATCTCCTGATGGTCACCCTACATTCCATAGAGAAAAATATGTTTATGTAATCACACATCTACCAGTATGCAGTACATTTTCATAGAAGCAATGATAGTATTTACTACATGTTTAGAAGATGACATGCAATACAGGGCATAATTATCTTGTGAGTAGTAAATGCACTTGAGCAAGGAATGACCTAAGAAACATCTGTGTCATGTCATGATAGAACACATCCTAGAAAGATACCAGATAGATGTATAACAGTCAGGGGTGTCCCAAACATACATATACTGGTCACATAAGAAAGAACACCACCAAAGTGCTGACAGCACTATCATACCATATAAATTATACTGACAACCTACATGGCATGGCAATGTATGAAAAATCTGGCCCATGAGTGTTTTTAAGCCCTTGCAGTCTGACAGACAGATGTTACCAGATTCAAACCTCTGCCTATTATACAAAATACTCTCCAGACCACTGTATAGAATGCATGTGCTTCATCAGAGAGGAATGAAGGAAGTCACAAATAACCGAACTGAATGTGTTGGTCAACATAGGAAGTATATGTCTCATTTGAAGAATCAGAGCTAGTTAGAATGCCAGACACAAGCTACACATGTTAATATCCATACAACACAAAGCATTACAATATGTCTGATTGTCTTTGACAAGGAAGCTGGTTCAACCATGTAGGACACACACTGTCACAGAAGTGAACACTAGTATATCTATGTAGGTGTGCTATAAATGCCAATAGTCAATGCACATGCCACAAGAGGACTCATAGCATGACATGCCCTGAGTAAACATTTCAATGCCATGCAATCACAACTTGTGATGATATATCATTGTTCAAAATAGAACGGTAACATTATACAAATGTTTTGTTTTGTAGCAGCATTACATTCATATAATGCTGCCCCCACAAGTGCAACAGTGGAAGTTATACAACTAGTATGGCAAACCACCTTTGCTAAATTATTATATGATTGGTATGTGTGGTAAACAAGTATCCGGAATGAAGGGGATAGTAGATGTCCATCACAATGTCATAGAACACATTATCACCATGGTACATGTCAGTCATTCATTACATGATAAGGTCCAACAATGCTAACAGGTAATGAATTTGGATGTTGAACATTTGTGAGGCTGGGAGGGTGGCCTAATGGTTAAGGTGGTTGCCTTACAAACACAAGGTGCAGGGTTTGAGTCTCACAAGGGATGACTGGCTAGGCTTAAAATGGCTCACAAGGGCAGTTAGCTTAGTACTAATCTATGAACCTATGAGCATTTGACAGTATGTAATACATGCATATTTCCTAGGATGAATGCATCACAGTAGAAAAGTGTTCTATATATATATATATATATATATATATATATATATATATATATATATATATATACTTCATCTAACAGTTAACTGCACTTAGATCTTGTGCTATAGAGAAAGGTACATGTCAGGTGTATTTTCTTCCCTTATTACTATCTAGAGTGCTATCAGCTGATTTGCGTGAACCATAGCAGCCTAAATTAACTTTTTCACATTTTTCCATAAGCTGTGAAAGTGGTTTTCATGGTGCCAAGGGGTGCAAAAATAACAAAAGATGAGACAAGGCAAAAAAAGGCAGCATTGAAATAGGACTGTTGATCTCCTATACGTCAGTCGATGTACTTGGCAGACTTTTTTATTAAGTCCCTTCTCCCTGATACACCCTTACCAGGTGTATATCAGCAAGGGAGACTGTGAAATCTGATTGTTCACGCTGTCAGGCTAATCGGAGATACCTGTAAGCCATTAATAGGAAACACTTCTCAGTGCTTGTCTTTGCATAACTAGGGCATGTGCATGTAATTGAGCAGGTCCTTACAGCATCTTTACATTCTCTACACTTAGTGCAGATTGTGGTAGTCAGGATTGGTAATGATGTCACACATCATTTGCATACTCACAGTACTCACAGGGATGACTCTGCATTATGAAGCTAATAGTGTATGCAGTGCACTTATATCATATCAGGAGACTGCTTTGCAACACAGAGCTAAATGGTTTTAGAACAGCAGGACTTTGAGGGATTTAACTATTTTCTACAGTGCTAATTTGACAAGGTATTTGGCTGTTTCTTAAATAATGCTTTAATTTTCACAGTACAAGGATAAAATGCAGCGACTGTATTAATTTGTATTTATATTAATCCCCTACCTTTGACATAGCTATTTCTGCATTTCTATAATTATGCCACTGAATGCTGTATGACTAATGTATTATTTAATTTTTTGACATGTTTGCACACCTTTTCCAGATAATGGTATTGTAAGTATGTATGAAGGTCTGGTGTTATTATCTGTGTTGGTAAGAAAAGGAAAATCTGCTCTGTTTGTATATTTTCACTGGACTGGACTATACAGCAGTGGATAAGGATGCTATAATGGTTTGGTGTTACTTATCTAATGCTGCATTAATAGTTGCTAACTTGTTAATGCAGAAATGTACTGCAAAGTGTAAACCTGAGTTACATCCATTATAGAGGTGTTATATAATCTGTGTTGATAACTTAGTTCAAAGTATACTTCTCCATTATGTGTTTTGTGGTTGGGGGGGGGTGGTGTGTGGGTGTTTGGATTGGGAGTTGGTGTGTGTTGTATCGGGAGGTCCTATCTTGTGAGTAGTCACAGGGTATATATCTATGTTATTATGAGAGTAATCAGTAATATAACATTTTTATTTTATTAACAGTTTCCACACTATCTTATCGTTATTGCAGGTACGAATTGTGTCCTTGTGAGTTCTCCTGTCTGATGCTATCAGAACACAACAATTACATGGTTATGTAAAGGTTGTGGTGTCTGATAGGCATCGATTTTCATATTTGTATGTGCATGGGATCTTGGCTTCAAGCTATATAGTGATTGTGTGTACTATACTTTGCCTCCTAGCCAAAGCCAGGGCATACAGTGCACACTATCTGTCAGCACCATATACAGCTGGTGATTCTCCATCAGACTCATCATCTGTATCTTTTGCCACTGCTGCTGATGTCCCTGCCTGTGGTCCTGCCCCTTGCTATTCTTCATGGAGCTGTTTCTTGAGAATGATATTGTGTAATATATCACACACTGTAAGTATCACAGTTCAAGTCATACTGCAGTACACATCCTGATGTGTCTTGATGCCGGAACATCTATTTAAGCAAACCAAACACATGTTTTATAATATTCCTTATTTGAAGTAAAATCAGGCATATAATTTCAGTGGGGCCAAAGATGGGGAACGCATGTGAGTGAACAAATGTTATTGGAAAAGTAAGGCAAAGTTTTTATTATTGCCAAATTGCATTATCTCAGCTTGCCATCACAGAGCTTGTCAAAGGTGGGGCCAACAACCTTTTTCCAAAACGTGTGAAAGATTAGTTTGTATGCAGCTTACAGGTTTTGATCATGTAAGTGACAGATTGTTTTCATCACATACATCATGTAACAGAGTCCATAATGAGTTATAGCACTGCTCTGATTTTGCAAGTAATATGCTATTCAAAAGAAGAGCAACATTCATCTCCTCAGATGTTACAATGACAGCAAGCACTGCATAAATCTGTTTACACATCACTGCTGTTAATAAGGAAAAGTGCCTTTAACCACACTAAAATAAGGCTGATTTAAACATATTGCATATCTTTGTATAGTGATTAATACAGTGTCTGCAGTAATGGTTTCTTCTGTACTATGTTTTATTATGAATTCACCATTCTTTATTTGTAACATGTCTGCTTTTAACTTGCATGTGTCACAAATGCTCTTTATATCTAACACTGCTCTTAATTTGCCTCATCTCCATACCCACTATTTCAAAGCACTGGCATTTGGTAATCTGATAACTGGGTGACTATACGCTGGACTTTGTTGGCTGCAACCACTGAAACAATTAGACAATGTTCATTACACTTATCAGCTGCACGTCCATTAATAACTTCCCTAATCAAACATATTGATCCACTTTTATGGTCAGTCCATGATGATGTGCAGAAGTACCTCACCAAAATGTGCTCTCCTATCCTGACATCTGTCATTGCATTTTTCTCAGTAGATTTGCTAGAGCAACACCAGCAATGACTGCCATTCGCATTCCGTTCAAGATGGTACAAGAAATTATACACATGTAGTAATAGTTTACCTTTCTGAGAAGGAAGACATTTTGATTCCATCACTTTGGGAAACCCTTGACTCTGTGCAGATTCCATTATGAACTTTCCTCTATGTTTAAAATGTATTTATTTACTACTATCATTCTGTATTATACTCTTACCTAAGTGGTAGCCACATGACCATTAAATTACTTCTGCAGAGTATTGTAAATTGACATAGTAAGTGTCAAAGCTTATTTCCCTTTGTTTACCATTTTTATTTTATCTTGCCCATAAGAAACATATTAACATAACGTATTTACCTTTTATTACCATTCTTAATTTATCTTGCCAGTAAGAAGCATATCATAACTATCAACAGAACTTTAACACTGACAAGATTGCTTAATATATCAGTAGTGATGTGGTAGATGTCTGATATGCATAACTTGATAAGAATTACAGCTGTCAATCTGTAGACAGTATGCATAAAATATGCATGCATTAGCAACATATTTTCTCCAGTAAGTGATTGCATTTATTTAAGACTTTTTCTTTCTAACTCACACACACACACACACACACACACACACACACACACACACACACACACACACACACACACACACATCATAACTCTTCTGTGCATTACTAGCAGAACACATATCTTATAACACAATCATTAAATTTAATGACACCTAGCAGGTGCAATGATTTACTTAAGCCCCTCCTTGCAAAGCATGGATTGCGTTATAAACAAAACAACTATTATATTATTTAATTATTTGCATTTGCATAATTAGTACACGTTAACAGAATTTATACAGATAAGAACTTATAGTAACTGGATTGCTGCTTCTGGTATAATAGTGCAGTTAAGTAAATGTCCACAATACAACAACTGAAGTTAGAGCTATCACTGCTAAATAAATCAATAGTATGGAGCCACATAATATACTCTGTGTGTTTATCCTTCTTCTTTGGGTAACTCAGACCATTTTGTTGAAGTATAACAGTAGACAGCATTTTGAGGACTGACATTTCAACAAAATAAACTTTCAGAATTTTAATCACAGTATCGTATTATTCTACAAAGAGGTCTTTATTCAAGTGCTAATAAACCTTCAGTGTATTTGTACAGTGAGCAAGCTGAAGTTAGGATCTTCAATAGAAAAATCCTTAAATAGATAGTTGTTAATAAGTTATCACAAGTATGAAATATTCAGTCATGTCTGTGGGTCAGGGAAGTGAAATGTGTACCACGACAACATAGGCAAAGTGGTAGGACAAGAAGAAAGTATTTCCATATGCAATAACTTATCTTCTTATTTAGTCTTTAGTATACAGTTCCACACAAACGTCATGCTCAACTTGCTATTGTGCATGGCAAAAGTTAAAAAAGAGTTACTAGTCTTGAATGCAAAAATTAATGCAGTATAAGAAAGGTATTACAGCATTTTTAAATTGTCTGCCTCCTGTCAGACCAAAACTCTATAATATACACTTCAAAGGATACTGAAGTAATGACTAAAGTAGGCTGCACGGCCACTATCATGAATTATTTCATAGGATCTAAAGTTTACTGTATCTACAGATGTGATAAACAGCACACTAGAAATGCTAACCCTCTGAATAAGATCTGGAAAATAACTTGGGGGAATTTCATACAAGTCACACAAACTTGAAGCACAGACGTTCATGAATACTCATTGCTTATAAATTCATAACAAAATTAGAACATCATAAATCAGTCAGGTGGTGTTGATGTCAATATTATTGGAAATAACATGACCTGAATATAAATTTAATGTTAATTTTCTTAGCTCTAACATGATTAGGATGATATTGAAAGAAACACACAGCATTTGCTTCTTTTAAAAGACTAACCTTATGGGAGTTACTGACACAGAGGTACTGATTTAATTTTCTTTTCACCAGCTGCATTAAATTGTGTCCTGTATCCCAGCAGAGAAACATTTGATAGACATTAGATGAAATACATAATAACACTGTAATATTTAAAATGCCTGCATAGAAAAATGCTATAAATATCCTAATCAATGATCATTCCATTAACAGTCGGTTGTGTCTTAAATCCACATATAGTTGTAAAACATGACAACACTCATTACACTTCAGCAAACAAAATGAGGCAAATTATATAATATCCGCTGTAGACAAAACTCTCAAGACAGGATGTAGAAACCATTGGGGTATCCCAAAACACTCACTGTCTGGCCTGTGTATGTTACTCAGTAAGTATGAGATGTGCTTCAGACCAGAACCACATCCTATATTACTGCAATTATTATGTTACATCAGGCAGAACTGTATCACACCAAACCATTCTGATGCAGTGGTAAATAATACTGTAATTGTGTGAGATACAGTCAACAGTTACAGTGGTTGTATTGCACACTGTGTGCCAAGTGTGTGTGTGTGTGTGTGTGTGTGTGTGTGTGTGTGCACATGTCTGTGCATGCTGTGACTAGGGCTTGTACTTCAGCATACACATATCACATCTGATGGCATCCATGACTATATAGTATGTTGAAGTGTTAATTATGGACCCAGGTCTGTTAGCTGTTACACTTATGAAGACTGTATGCATTTGTTGGTACATACACAGGATGTATCACGGTCATATGGCTATGTAAAGGTATAAGCAGTAAGTTAGAAGACCAACACACCTGCGCATATGGGAAACACAGAACTGGCCAGTGCACAGATGGAGACAATAGCTGTGCCTCTGGGACATGTTAATTACTGGATCCCCTGTAATACTATTCATAGCAAAACTTTTCTCAAAAAAAGAAAAAACATATATGTATATCATGCCTGGTGCCACATTCATTCACTCATTCTCAATAGGTATGCATTATTTTACAGTGTATCGGCCAGGCTACCTTTTGTGACTTTGGATGTGTAAGAAGCACTATGTGAAATACACGCAGAGCAGAATGTCTGCATTTACCACATAAGGCAGTAGCTTCTAATGGGACAACATTTCATGATACACGATTCAGAAGTAGATGTGTACATACCTTATTTTGTAATCATGCTTACTGTGTTCTATTTGCATCTCATTATTCTAAGTGCAATCCCATTCATCCTCAAGAATGGTTAAATGATGGCTCATTAAGCATACAAGATAGAACAGTAAATAATATAGTATTTAATTAAACGTACCTTCTCCAAATTCAGTAGACAGGTGTGTACTAGATCAAATGAGGAGTTCTGGGTATCACATCTTGCAAATAGATTTGTAAGGAAGAACATAAACTGGATACCTCCATGCCTGAATCAGTCAGTTATGAATCAGCAAAACTGATTAATTTTCCAATGACTTTACAAGAACATGATCGCTTTTTGCTAAGAATTTGCAAAATTGCAATATGTGTAGCATGATGGAGTTGCTGGATTACAAAATATATCCAGAAAGTCAACATCCATTTTTTTTCAAAAATGGTCTTGATGCTTTTGCATGCAAAATAGTAGTAATGGTCAACACATTGGCTCTTAAGTCACCAAAGCACACATGACTTTTATAATTACTCAAGAAATATTTGATTTCCTATAAATAAAAAAAAGATCTGCCATAAAGCTTTATGTATTGTTTTTGTTCATAACTGCTTAAGAGAAAAACAGCTCCCAAATGTTACACTAAAATGCACACAAGGCCACCTACATAGAAAGGTTTGATTAATAAAATGTTCACTGTGGGCTGGGCTATGGTTTTCATGTTTGTATTATAGCATAAACTTGACTTTCACTGAAAAACTACAAAACTAATAAAGGCTGATAGCCATATGAAAATGACTGTTTTCCTTAGCACTCATACGGGGTGCTGCTTACTTGGAAGGTTATACTAAACAAAAAAATAGAATTGCACCTTAGAGGAATTAGTATCAATCTGTTGTATCCACTAAAAATGTATCATCCATAAAATACCATTTTAGCTCTCCACCTGAACTCTTAATCAGGATTTAGCAATAAATGATGACAAAAATTTTTTGAAATAGGAAATATTAAATAACATGAATATCCTTCTGGAAACTAAACACAGGATCTACATCTATCTCTGCCTTACAATTAGCCAAAACAGCACGAGAGGTTAGATATTATCTAGAGGATTTTGCATGCGTTCATTGAGCAATGTTGCTATTCTTAAACTTTTGAAGAACAAGATGGAAGAGATAATCAATTTATAGCTAATTATTTACATCTCCTTAAACACTGTCATTGTAGGAATTTACAGAGTTCAGTTAGACTGTGACACATGGCAAGAGTTATGGAATGTCCAAATGACCAAGTGATCCTTATGTGTGAAGTGCTTTAATAATTTAGCTGTCTTCCATTGTACATATAAATAATAACCATTTTCTACACTTGCTTTGAATAACAGATTATGTTAATCTTGCTTTATTATGCAAGGATGGCAGGCAAAAAATACAAAATGCTAAGGAGGCAGAAGGGAAAAAAACAGAGTAGGTTTGGTTAGAATGGCAGCAGACTCTAATAATTATGATGCCAAAGTGCAATTATAAATTATGGTTCCACACATGTTATGAAAAGACAAGTAAAGATATGACTCAGATACTCCATTTTAGTGATGAACTGTATGTTTATTCTGTTCAAGCTATATTAAACACAAACAGTTTAATACCTTTAATATGGATAATGATTTATCTCTGTATCTATTAAGAATATCAGAACAAATGCCAACATAGTATACTTTCCATGAATTTTGATTTTAATTTTAAAACCATAGAGCTATAGCTTTAAAATTTAACAGACATACCTTGCCACCCTCAGAATAGTTTTAGAATAAATATTGTATTAGTACAGTTAACATACTAATAATTAGTGCAGTGTTTTAAAAAAAATGGCCTCAAAGTGAGTACAGACATCAGATTGCACAATGCCACAGAGAAGGTCACAGTTAGCCAGTGAACATTGTCTCAACTATAAATTAAAAACATTGACATCCCTAGACTACATACAGATTGCTTCCCACTCTTTCGGTAATAATAATTTGAGGAGACCTGACATGCTGTCAGAGCAGGGTTGGGATAGTTTTCTATTTATCAGCTATTCCCATTTGATATAATTACCATATCAAGAAAGAAAATAACACTTTCTGTGGTCAGTGTTAGAAATAATGGTTTATTCTTAAAAATAAAAAATATATATATATAAATCTCCAAAATTACAATTTTTGAATATTAGTATTATGGATAAGCAATAATCGTGCAAGTCAGATTTGTTTCAACACTTAAGGTTAAATATATTGTCCTGTTGTCTGATCTGCTTATTTCAAAGTACAAGTGTGATGGAGGTGATGGGGGGTGTGCCCGAGTGTGTGTGTCTTTGTGTATGTGCACATGCTCATGAGTGCTTTGTAAATATATACACATGTAATGATATGTATTTTGTGTGTGTGTGTTTGCACATGTTATGTATGTTTGTGTGTGAGTGTGTGTGAGCATGTATTCCTTTATATATCTGTCTGTGTCCACAGATATTACTATTAACTTATATCATACAACATCTCCAGATAGCCTGTAGATATTATCTCTGGGTTTACATCTGATAACTTTCATATATATGCTGCAATATGTGTAATATGCAGATCCACTTGTGCTATATTGCAGAAAATCTAAACAAACATAATTCAAAGATCCATAGACTCAAAGGAACTTTATGGTCATTTAGGACCATAGAAGTGCAGCCTAAATATTTAACAATTGTTAACTCATGAGAGAAATGCAGTGCAAATAACAAAGCTACAGCGGTATCAGAGAATAACATAAGAAAGAAAATAACACGTATGACGTACAAGAGGTAGTTCACATTACATAAACACACTCAGTATCCATTATCCGATAATAAATAATAAATATATACCCACCACCATACTCCTTCACCGTTAAGACACAGAATAAATACAGACTAGTGAAGATCCACATATCAACATTTTTGGAATGATGAACACCAATATTTTGTTACTTAACTTTTGGATTTCTGGCCTTTCAGATTCAGATCATTTTAAGTTTATTAAGATTGATCAATTTAATTTGCTACAATATGTTCACATTCTCATCTTAAAACCATCCCCAGGATTTAATAAAGTCTGTGTAGGCTCCATGTAGACTATACATGAAATGTACCAATATACATGACTGTCGTTCTTCCTCCACAGTGCTGCATACATATTAATGATGCCGCACTGCCAAGGGAAACCATAGGGATATTGAATCCATGTAGGGAGAAGTATAGAGGCTAGTCCATGGTTGTGGATGCCTGGTCAGATATTATGCACAGGGTGAGGCTCCCTCTAATGTTCTCCACTACTGTGATTGTTGTTATAATATTTACATTTTTTTTTGTTACTGTGTGTTTGCGTGGCACAGAGTGCAGCAATGCCAACCTTTGCTTGCATATAAACAGCTAACACTAGCTACACATCTAAAAGTAGAAACTGGATGGCATTAATTATTATAATGTTTGTTTTTATTATTTTTTTTAATTTATTTTTTTAATTGGAGTTTGCGTGTGGTGGCATGGAGTGCAGCTATGCCAAGCGGCATTCATGCACACATAGCCAACACCTGTCAGACATCTAAAAATAGAAACTGGATGCAATTAATTATTTATTTCTGGTTATGTTTAAACTTGCTTGCATGGCATGGCGTTTTGCTCAGCAATGCTAACAGGTAGCCTAGTAGTATATTTGAAGGTATACTACGTTTCATAATATTCAAGTAGCTAAATGGGTAGAGTTACAGCCTAATGCTAACTAGGTCATGGGTTTGAGTCTGTAGCAGTCATAACATGTCTGTAATTTAATTTACTGTTCTTGTGTAATCTAAAAACAACATTGTTAAATATGGCAATGCTGTGTGGTGCTAAGCACTTCTTAAACATGCTAATGGCAATTACTGTTTGCACAGTGTTAAGCTGTGCTAAAACCATGAGTTGTGAGAGTTTTGTGCTGCTCAGCTCTGCTTAGCTGGTTTGCACAATGCTAAGTAATGCAATGCTTTTTTGAATGTTGCTCAATGATGTGTAATGGTAATAGCAATAGGCAGGAATACTGCACCATTCTTTGGAGTCTACTTATCTGCTGATATGCCTGTCAGTGTTGGAGAGGGTGCTTGCTTTTGGGCATAGAGATGGGGTGTGCAGGAGTCCAAGGTTTTTGTTAGGCTTCTGGTATGTAATTATGAACCCATGCTGATGCAGGGCAGTTTCCAAGGATCAGAATGCAAGGCTGACGCTTGGAATCAGTTGGCCAGGGAACTTACCAGTGCTACTGGTATCCCCCACACTGGTGAGCAGTGTCATCCCACTATGATGACCTGAAGTGGAGAAAAAGGGATACATTGGATACTTGGGACCATGAGACTATAGGCTTGGAAATGCCCCACAAATATGTAAGCATGCTTTCCACTGTTTTACCAAAATGCAAGCTGAATGTGTGCAAAACTGGTATGCATAATGGCGCGCTTCTTTCCCACCAGCTGCAGCTGAGAGGACTTGCAATGTTCAGGACCATGCTGGGTTCCTGGCCTGGTTCACCGTGAGTGTGGTAAGTACAGGTTTATTATGCTAACTGTAGTACAATAAGCAATAATAAATAATAATAAAATGTACTGCAATAAAGAATAAACAATAAAAACTGTAAAGCAATAAATGGGCAATTAGATCTGTAGTCCAATAATGACCAATAACAACTGTATTGCAATAAACAATAAACAATACCAATAACAGCAAGCAATAAGGTGTAAAGCAGGATTGTGGTGTCATAACATACTTACAGGAGAGTTATATGTATTGCATGTCTATGCTAAGGTTGCACAGTCAAGTGTAACACTGTAATAGCTGTAGAATGCAAAACTAATGGCCTGAAAACTGTATTTCTCAACTCATAGTACAGTCCATGGCTGTCTCCAGGCCAATATCAGTCACATAAATCTCTCTGTTAATCCTACTTCAGGTAATAAAGGTATATGGGTGAGGTATCTCACTCTATGGGCAGATATTGTGTGTGGACTTCACAGAGACGTCATCAATACCAGTAAAGTGTTAAGCAGCATTGTGGATTCCTAAATAAATCTGTCTTAATATCTGCAGTATGGCTGTATTTATTGCATGTGTGTTCTGCTGTCACTGCAGTCAAGTATAACACTCTAATAGCTCTAGAATGCAAAAGAAATGTCCTGTAAAATGTATTGCACAACTCATAGTATGGTTCAAGGTTGTCTCCAGGTCAATTTCCATCACATAATCCTTTCATTTTGTTCCCACTCTAGGAACAAAAAGTATATGTTTGAGGTAGCCGACATTATGTAATATTTGCAGTAGGGCTATATTCATCACATATCTGTACTAAGTTGCTGCAGTCAATTGTTACATTATCTGCAGGTGTCTCCTGCAGTCACAGCTATTGGGTTCTACTCCCATGCCTGCCAAATAAGGCAAGATGGCTGTCTAGTTTACTTATTGTACATAAACATGCCTCTCAAGTGTCACATTTTCTTGTAATGCAATTAAAACTGCCTAATTCATCTGTCACATGATTAACAGATAAATGATAATCTGGAATGGACTATATTACCAAATCCATTTTCAGAATACCTTGGTAGTTATATAAGTCCACATTATGTGAAACTGTTCTGTGTAGTTGTGTAGCTGCATTTGTTAATGCTTGGCACATACTGTCCTATGCTATCAGCTTGAGAGGTATGCACATGTCATATCAACTATAGGAGAATTGTAGTCACTGTACTCACAACTGACACTATATAACTGTAGATGTATGTGTTACCAGTGCTTTCGGGGATATCATCTGCAATGTCACTAATGGAATGTTTTACTCTCTCTCCCCCACCTTTTATCTTCATTTATTTATTATTGTTATTTATTATTATGATTTAATATTAACATATTTTGTTAAACTAAGTATATTTTGTTCAAATGTAATTTATTATTGTTATGTATTATTATGGTTCAATATTAACATAGTTTGTTAAACTAACTGTTTTGTTGGCATTATGGTTTAATTCATAGGTTCATAGGTTCATAGGTAGGCACTAGGCTATCGACCCTGGGGCCTATACAAGCCCAGCCAAAAAGGTACCCTGGCTTTTGCCACCCAAGAAAATTATTTTCCTGTGCCACTGTCGAGCAGAGCCACAGAGGTGATCCCCGGGGTGAATTTCCTATTTCCCATCCAATCATCAAGATTTTTCTTGGCTTGCTGTTAGCATACTGACTGTTATGTTACTTAATGCTGTGTTACACATAATACCCATTAATATGTATTTGAATGAATAAATATGATGTTCCATTCTGTTAATACTAACAATGGTATGGTTATTACTAACCTTACCTTATTGCAATAACTCATTTACCACAGAAAATCAACGTAGGCTGGTTATGGCTGATCTGCCTACCTTGCCTTCTCAAGACATGGCATGAGGTCACAGCATGTCTGGGACCCAGACAGGTGGTGCCTCCTCTGCTGCCACTGCACTACCTGTGGCGTTGGGAAGTTCAGCCCCATGTGATGGGGCAGGGTTCCCCTCTGGGACCAGTGGTGGAGGGAAAGTTGTCACCCATGATGAGCTGTCAGTTTTGGTGGTCAGAACTGTGTACAGTGGTTTTGGACAGTGCCTGCAACAGATGGAGGGCATGCTGGCCACCTTGGTGGTGCAGCCTCCCCTCAGCACCAAGACTCCACTACTACCATCCCTGGTGCAGTGCCAACAGTCCCATGGGTGGGGATGTGAGTCATGCTGCTACCATGTTGAGGCACATGGGACTGAGATTCCACAACATCCTCCCCATCCAAAGTGTTCACCCACCTCATGTGTCACACATCATCCCTGTCTGTAGTCCTGTCTGTCTTGTCTGACTGCAGATGCATCCTCACCTACCCAATTTACCCCCACCCCACATGTACTTATGTTTCTTCCCCAACATTCCACTCTCACCTTAAAAAAATGGGCAACTGCCCCCTCCCCAAAAATGTTGCCCCATACATAGCTCTCCATTTCACACACGTGCCTACTGGCTTAACAATGCAGATATGTGTCCTCACACCTCTCTCTGGGGGTGAGAGTCCAAAGTAATGTACAAATCTGTCAAAGTGCGCAGTTGTTGCTATGCAAGAATAAAATAGCCATTGTTCTTTCCTACACCCTTCCTGCACATCCTTACCTACTTTTCATTATGTTTTCCCCATAGTTGCACCGCATTTCACCACTTTCCTATTGCCCCAATTTTCTTTTCTTTATATTTTTTAGCATGACACACTACATCTCGCAGCTTCGCTTAGCTCAGCTAAATAGAGCTATATTGAATATATGTATTTTCTATTTATAATAAACATGTGCAAAACAAACACCTGCCCCATACTTTAAACCCAAGACTATCTCACCTGCACACCACTGCATTAACCTGCCATGCCACACAGCTCCTAATTAAAACAGGTGGTTTAAACAAAACATAGTAATTTCCAGTTACAGTCATAAAACCTGTTTCAGCTAAGCTGTGCATGATACAGCATTGCGCAAACTTGACTAAAAAGTAATGGAAAAAAATGGGAGTGTACTTTGAACTCTGGTGCAAGACTACACCACTACAAGGCCAAACACATAATAGTGGATATATGTGAGACCTGTGATAGCAGGTAAATGAGCCCTTTTACCAGCAACATGTAGAAATACACCTGCTAAGGCATTACTGGCAAAATACATGTTCAACTGGGACCCTGGTGCAGAAATACATTCATATAAAGCCATGCACATACTGATAGATGTAATAAACGTTTGAAACAGCCTGTATCTGTGCACATATATCTTGCAAATATACCTGATGTAGCAGTGACTAAGTAGCTCAGCCTGTTAAATGCATTGTAGACTGTGCATTTTGCCACATGCAGTCCTGAGTTCAAAACCAGTGGTGTGTAACAGTGAAATTACAGTATTGTGAAGCCAGCAATTACTGACTGAGTCATGCACTGTTTATCCACACAATGCATGTAAAATTAAATGCCTGCTTTACACTGATGGAAGTCACAGGTCTACAGATATGAACACACTTCTCATATCCCTATAGCAAAACTCTATGCGTATTAAATATCAGGTCATGCATTAATATGCATTCACTGAGGATTACAACTCAGGTAATGCAAATGAGGTCCACTAATATCAGAGTGCAGCACACAATCCTTTCATCCTCACAGTGCCAATTAGTACAGCTGCACTACTAACATACACATATGAAGCCCCTGCTTGTAACAAGGACTGCCAGCATACACGTTCCAAATGAGGACTGGACTGTAACACATGGCCTGACAGTTGCCCAAGTGGTGGGTATAATGTTATATTTACTCCCTATGTTGCTCAAGGATACAGCAAACATGTTACCTACTACTCTGTTACTGATACCATTGACTAACATACTTACCTTAAACACATGCTTTAATTTGAGTGGAATGTGCATCCTCACTCTGACTCTGCCTCTACAACAAGGCTTATACAGCTCCTACAATTACTCTTACAGATGGTTGTCCTCCAAGGTGTTCCACTCTCTGACTCTGCCTATTACCTGCATCAGCAGTGGCAGCCTGTAGCACACACATCTATGTGTAGAAGGAGCTGCTACACACCCACCCTGTACGATGACATAGTCTCCTCACCCCAGTAATGTCCAGCACAACATATCCTAAAGGGCTTCAATCTACATGAAGGCCTTATATCTTGTAGAGTCATTGCATGCCATTGGCTGATGATAGTGAAAATCAGCTGTGTTGTCTCCAATTAGCATTTCAGAACCACAGATTGGTTAAGAGGCAATCACCTGGTAATGAGAGGCATGTTAAAAATGCAAAGAGCTGACTACAGGGAACCATTCTGAATGAGACCTTCATCACGCAGAACATGTTTGCAAAAACTTAAATATCACCACATAACTGGAGTTTTGCACTCCAGCTGATATGTAACCTTTTTCTTTACAACAGGATGCAGATGTGTGAATATACTTCAGGGAATAGGGATTACAGCATTAAGCCTTTCTTAGAACTGTGATAATGATATGGCATTGCTCTCCAGATTTGTTACATCTATAGAGGACGTACAATGCATCAAGGGTGGAATTTTTTTTGTCAATGTGGCACATTGGTCTCATGGGCCTGTCCCTTTATAGTGGTTGTAATAGCACACTGCTATTCATATGGCACTGTTGTTTTTACATATTAGCATAGGGTTTGCCCCTAGGAGACACACTATAGTAGACTCCAGTGTTGGTGTATGATCATACAGCAGTATCTGTCATTGCACACATGGGAATAGCCGACTATTGCTAGTACATTAGTTGTATCCACATACATAGTATGTTTGCGCACTGTGGAATATAACAAGTGTGATCAAGTAGTGGATACTGCCAAATATTTTGTTCTTGTTGTATGTCTACACAGTGTACTTCCATGTACTGTATGTGATCCTGACATGTTTACCCATTTTGTTGTCTTTTAGGAAACATGTATCCAAGACACCATGCACCTTTCATGGATTTGGAGAATGATATTATACTGGAAAGCCTCTGCCAACATCATGAGTTCCTACTGTCCAGGAGGAGGCAAAACAGGGAACAGTGAACAGCATTGTGGGCTGCCCTTGTCCATCACATGAATGCTACAGGTCATCAGAGCAGGACATATGAGTAGGTTCAACATTGTGCAACAGACATGATCCATGCTGCATGCAGAAGAGCAGCAGATGTAGCCAGGGATCATGGCATCATCGGTGGAGGCCTGCAGTAAAACAACCAGTCTCACCCAATGAGGAATTCCTGGTGAATCTAGGCATGCACAACAGCTCCCAGGCATCCATCACACCATACATCCTGAATGTGAGTGCCACAGTTTCCACTGCAGAGGAGCATACAGGTAAGCTTAGTTTGATCAGCATTCCGTTTGTCAGGGTGCACATACTTTGAAGTGGGTATCAGATCTTTTTTCTTGGGGGGGGCTTTAACTGCAGTTTGACTGTCAAGCTCAGAGTTTGACTAATATAACAATTAATACAGTAACTACAGTAAATGTGAGATATATAGACATATTAACTTGTGGTGGTGGAACATGTGGTGGTACTGACATTACCTCTCCCTCAACTTTTCACAGGTCTGTCAGGTATTGGAGAAGCCTGTGGTCCTGCTCCTGGTAGGCATAACACTGTTTTGTTATAGATGTAAGTTTACTGCAATGTAATCCCTAAACTGTCATTTTAGGCCTGCTGCTTGCGTTGCTCTACTGTCGGCATGATTGCCAACTGCACACATATTTTCTGACTGTACACACGTTAGAGTCATACCTATGCCTTGTAGGTGTGACCACACTGATACACACTGATACATGTGACAGCATTGTCCGGACATTACAGAGTGTCATATGTGTCAACTGTGCAGAATGTACACAAATGTCAACAGTGTACCTCACGTTACTGATAAGAATGCAGTGTAATAAGCTTTTATTTATAAGTAATTACAACTGTTAGGAGGAAGAGTAATGTGCTCATGTCCTACTATATGAGGTTGGGTTTTCAATGGATCTGTAATAGTGATGGCAGTGTATAGAGCTTTACATATATTACAACTTAGTACTGAAGAGCATAATAGTGCAGGTATTAAAGTACTGCTTTTAACACAGGTGACTGGGGGGTTGGTGTTTGTCCCTTACACAACCTGATGTCAGTGTCTCCCCAGATTCTGATGATGATGGTGGCCACAGTCAGGCACGTGTGGGGGTTTTGAGGGCTGAATCTGTCCCAGAGGTTGATATCCCTCTTCTGCCCTCATTGTCACCACACACAGTCAATATGGCCACACATACCAAGTCCCCAGAGGACACAGATATAGGACAGTCAGAGCAGGAAAGTGTGGCAACTATAGCTCCAGCGAGTGTAGACACTGGCCATAGCCAGACAGCTGGTGAGGTTCCACACAGGCATATTGATAAGGGTGCTTGTGGGAAGCCTGCTGTCTGTTCACCACCTGTTGCAGGTGCCACATCACTGGTCACTGGGCACATATTTTGGGCTATCATCGGCAAACAGGCATGTTCTGAATGGAACAAAACATGAGAGGCCAGCACCAAGTGTTGTATACAGAATACATTTATTAAATGAGTAGCATCATCATTCAGCTCACTAGCCTTATGCAGTGAAAAGAGATGCTAACAAAACCATGTGTTTAAATACAAAAACAGTCATACTTCCTATTAAGTTATTTCCTGCATTTCAGTTAACAAATTAATAGACATATAACACAATATTCAATGCACCTACATTATAAATGGTCATTTAAACCTGGTGAAAACAAACCTCCGAATTTGACAATCCAACATTTCTCCTTATTATTCAACATTGAATGCCAGCCTAGTTTGTTAGACTGATCCCCCTGTATCCTGTAAATCACTGTAAAGGAAAAGTGGGTGGTGGGATGACTAACTTTGTGTTTGTATAAGGCATTAGTCAGCCATTTATTTTGGATGTCACTCTAATGTTCCAACATGCGAATCCGTAGGGGATGTGATGTTTGTCCAATATAAAAAGATGAACAATTGCAGGAAGCCAAATATATAACCCAATCTGGTCCACAATTTCCAAAACATTGTATATCAAATACCCTGCCTGAAATTTTACTTGTGAATTGTTTAGGTTTGAGTATATGTTTACAGAAGGAGCAATGTCCACATGGAAATGACCCCAAAAGTTTGTCCCCTGTTATAGTCATTTGATAATGCATAGACAAATCACTATTACGCTTCTTATAATGTGCAAAATGAGAACCCAGTGTTTTGCCCCCGCGGTATGAAAATTGGCATTGATCCCCTAACATCCGATTCAAGTCTTCATTAGCCATAAGTATGTTCCAATGTTTGGTTACAATATCCCTAATGAGATGGATGCTCCTACCATAAGTGGTTATAAATCTAATCGGCTGTGCTTTTGCTATATGAGTCCTGTCTTTATACACAAGTAATTGTGATCTATCCTGAGCAGACACAAACTGACTAGCAGCTTGTATATCCCATTGTCGATAACCCTGAGTTTGGAACCTGTGTGTCATACCCCTCTGGAATGCAGCAAAATCTTCCTTCTCAGAACAAATCCTCCTAATATGCAAACATTATGATTTGGGTGTGATCCGTATGGTATGGTGTGGGTGTAGACTAGTGGCATGTAGCAGGTTGTTATATTGGGGGTATTTCCTATACACACTGGTGGTCAGTGAGCAGTCTGGTTGTTTAAACACTGTAACATCCAGAACGTTAATACAGTGCATATCAAAATTCAGTGTGAATTCGATACCCCATTTATTTTCATTTAAATATTGGACACACTCACCCAAATACTGTTGGTCAGCACACCACACCATCTGACAGTCATCCAGATACCTCCTCCAGATGTCTATCCCATCAATGTATAAGTTATGTGAGGTGTCATAAATAAGGTATTCCTCAAGATACCCCATGAATATATCAGTGTAAATAGGGACAAATAAAGCCCCCATAACTGTACCTCTGGTTTTCCAATAGCATTCCCCATTGAAGTAAAAGATGTTCTTAGTCAGGACATGTTCAGCCATACAAACTAGTAGAGTGTTAAATCCAGGTGAATAAAGATCCTCCCTGTCCAACCAATGTTGGAGCACTGCAAGACCTGCCCAATGGGGAATGTTAGTATAAAATGCTTTTACATTCAGTGTACATAATAGCCATGTTGATTCTAGTAGTGTCTCTGGTGTAATTCTAAGAAACTCAGTGGTATCTTGATTGCATGCTCATACATATTTGAGTAATGGTTTGAGATAATATGTTAGAAAGTCAGAAAGTGGTTCCATCAAGGATCCGATACCTGATACAACTGGTCTTCCTGGAGGTTTATCCAAACTCTTATGTATCTTTGGTAAAAGATACAAAATTTGTTTTTGTGAATCCTGCACCATAAGTTGGCGCAACATCGGCTCCTGCATAATACCTTCCTCTACTGCTGGGTTAAGAAACGAGTCTATCTCCTTCTTAAAGTTTGGTGTAGGGTCCAGGGGCATGTGCATATAATGCTGAGGGTTGGACAATTGGCCATTTCCCTCTGCCAGATAATAATCTGTGTCCAATATAACCACCACCCCACCCTTATCAGCAGTCATAATCACTATACTGGTATTGTTTTTCAGTTCAGTAAGAGCCTGCTGTCCTTGTACAGTAAGATTATGGTGCAACAAAGTGGAATCTCTTAACCTGAAATGCAGATCTTTGAGAACCGCCTGCTGAAAAATACCAACATATTTGTTGAGAGTCCACGTGGCATGCACAATCACACTCCTGTAGTGGCAGTACATCCAGCGCTACAGATGGAGTGTGCTGTCAACACCAAGACATGCTAGGCCATGGGCTCGTGGTCCCGGGCATTCCCTATGGAGGGCACAGTCCCAGCAGACAGCAGTCACTGTCAGGTACTACCACCACTTCTGACCTTGGGCATGGAGGTGCCAGTGCAACTCCTGGCAGACCCAGTTCCTGTGTTTGACACCAAAGACTGTGAACTGCCATCTCTACCATGCATGGTTCAAAGCTGCCAACATACACACATATAGGGCTAACACTGAGCTTGAATGTGTTCACACACCACTGTCAAATGCAGGTCACCAACAGATGCATATGGCACCTGTCCATGGTCTATCTTATCTGCTTCCCTTCCTGACTCACACATATGCTGTTAACCTTTTGGGTCAGCCTAGGCATCCTGCACCCCCACACAACACCCTGTGCAAGTGATGATACCTGTGCCAAATCCCTGTCATCCTCGGCATCGATGCAGAGAAATGAAGCTATGTGTCTGATGCACAGGGTGACTATATAAGTTAACATGTATTTGCGTAATGCAGTGTTATTTTGCCATGCCACTTGTAGTGGTTATTGACTGACACTGTATGCTGACATTTGTCATGAGCATGCCACACACTTTTGTGTACCTTATGTTGTATGATGTTGTGATAGATGTATACTTACACAATGAAAGCTGTGTCATGGACCTGTTTATGTTTCTGTTTCAGGAGTCTGTTGGGGTAACTTATGGATACACAGCAGCAATAAACCAGCATAGGATGGAATGTCAGCACAGTTGAAATATGTCTCCAGCAAGGTACAGCACTATAAGTGCATGGATATATAAGTTGATATGTGTATAAGTGTCTAACATGGACAGTGGCATCATTCAGTGTAGTCATGCATCACTAATCTGTGAAAAGATGTGATACCCTTGATAAGTGTCACCTGGGTTTTGAGAGCTAACACATCTACAAGTTGTGGTGATGGAGACGACCCATTTACAAATATCCTGTGTCCAATAGAGACATTTGTCTGACACCAGTTATGATTGTCTTGTTGTGCATCCCATCATATAACCTGAACATGATGTGTGTCTCAGCAGATGTGTGATTCATATGTATGGGGCGCCTGTTTCATATAGGGTGTACTGTTTGTGTTACATACCTGTCTCTCCAGCATGTACTATTTATACCACAGTGATGTTGTGGTAGGACATGTGTTAGTCCAGTCATGGATATGCAGGAGGTACACAGTGGGCACTGACACCTCCTTATATGGAGTCATACGCATCCCCTCCAAAGCATTTAGGAGACAGACTACATATTTACGGTCATGACATGGACTCCATAGGACATGTTGCCTACACTGTGTATTGGTGTGCCATGGAACCTCTGTGGGTGCTGCAGTTGTAAGATATACCTGGGTAGTGACATAGCAAGGGTACCATTGTACACAATGTTAGGTGTGATGACTGCCACATTCAGTATAGCAGTGACAGCCTGGGATTTACATCCCATACCTGTCTGTATAGGTTGTACAACAGTGAACGCATCCCTGCATCTTACCAACCAGTGAAAATCAAAGGCTACATTACTCTCTGTGTCCATAACTCCACGAGTAATGTCTCAACTGTGTGTGGTGTACAAACCTTACAATATTTTCCAGGAGTGGATGACTTCCCAAAGGATAGTATTGTGCAGTTGTTAGCACTTAGTATTTGTCAGAGGCTCAGTCAACAAATGAATGTGTGTCTTCGGCCATCCTGGATAACTGTTGGTTCTGTGTGGGATTCTGTGACAGCTCCTAATATGCAATCACCTAATATAGCCAGTGAGAGGTCACTGAGAGTGGCTGTGATTGCAGTGAGGGAATGGCTATAAGGGGGATGCCAATAATGAAGAATGGTAAAATCCACTGCTGCCTGGCATCATTGCAGCTTAGGTCTCCCAATGCTATCTTCCCAGAGTATGACTGTCAGAGACTTGCCTATCCACCAGCTGATATAACACTCTGTACATAACGTACAAAGTTTCCATCAAGGCCTGCTGACCTAATACTGTCAAACATCTTATCAGGCTATGGCAGGTGGAGTGAGTCATACTTCCGTCATCCATTGCATAGTGTAGCAGTCAGTGGGCTCCACTGGTTACAGTTGGTAGGTATGATCTGGCTTTGTGCAAAAGTAACAGTGTTTGGTCCAGAATCAGTAGGTGTATGACAGTGTTAGTGCTTGTATCCATGCTAACTCCTTTCATGGCATTTCATGTGACATGACTCAGAGATCTGGGGATACTGCTTGCCATTACATCCTAGATGCCCACTATGCAAGTAAGTATTGCAGTTGCTTCCAGCATGTTGCAATAAGACATTCATGCAAGTTGTCTGTACAGAGCAGATACACACATGTTACGGAAGTGTAATATGTACACACTGTTGCTTAGTTGTACTGCGGCTCACTTGCCCAAAGATTAGTCCTGGTCCTTACCTACAATGTCCTGGAGCAGTGCTGTGACATCCCCACATGAGGAACCAATGTATTACATCATGCATTTACCAATATGGGTGACCACTACAGACCCCCCCCCTCGCCATGTGAGGTCCTCCCTGGTGGGATCTGGCCACAGATCATTGACCTTAGAACTACCATCATGAACCCCACCTTGTGGACAATGCAGACATATATGTCAATAAAACAATTTATTACCTCCTGTGGGATGTTTGACAAAGCTTGACTACACTTCCCTCCCCAGGTGGGATAGGCAAGTATGTTGAGCTCTATGCCCATGCATTATGGCAGCAGCATTACAACTATATGAACTTGGCTGTACATGACAGGAGGGACACAGGCTCATCATGGCACAGCAAACCTGACTGGTGGACAGCTGCCATTAACAGGCTGTACACTAGCAGGTGGACATTGCTGTGTGACAGTTGGGGTGAGGGTGTCTCCCCAACATGGAGTCATAACCTCTCCAGCCAAAACAGAGGGTGTTGTTGTGATGTTGTGTAAACATGGTAAGTAACAAAATTAGCCTCCCACACAAAGCAGAACCACAACTCACCATGTAGTTACATGTGTAACCTCAAAGGACAGGCCCAGATTGTTGGTGAATGCATACATAATGATGCCACATATGATTGGTCTGTACTCATAGATAACCCGTAGCCCCAAACTTTCTATGTCAATAACACTCCCCTGTCCCCACCACATGTGACACATGACATTCCTACAAACTGTCCCATAACTTCCATATTTACAGAGCAGTTTGTAAGTGGCCTCTCAATGGAAGATACACAGCATCTATTGCACATGCTAACATTCCAGGATGCATCCCACATGTGATCTGACAAGGATTATTAACACCATTTGGAAAACCTTGCAATCATACTGAAACCACTGGCTGCACACCAGCTGAGTGGACAACAGCAGCTGTTATACCCTTGCACAGAGGTGGTGCATCCAATGGCCAATATAACTGTAGAACTTTGTCTAAGTATCCATATCCTAAGTCTCCATGTATGCCTGTAGGGGCAATCATCATGATGCTGATCAGCACACATATATGTGACCTACACAAAGTTGACTGTATACAGTTTGGATGTGTGACAGGGGGGTCATGACTGTTACATGTGGTTAACATTTCTGAGGCAGTCACCAAATACATTAGTGAGGGGGCAGCATGGTGTACAACCCCATAGACTGAGCCAAGCCATCTGACTATATCCCCCACTCAGGGAACATTTACAAAGTAGCCACTTAGACATCCATGATACTGTCATTGTAGGGGTCACCAAGTGGTCCATTGATGCCACACATACGCAACATAGGGACACCTTCCTCTAATAGCTGATCTGTAAGCAGCAGTGTTCAACAGGGCACAGTCCTGTGTTCCCAACTACTTGGAATTCATTTAACCACAATTCAGGCAACTTCTGAATGTCAGTGGCTTGTTGGCTGATGCCTGCAAACTGTGAGCACTCATAGAGTCTCTATATTATGTCACTATTCTGCAAGAGGGTATTGCTAACCACATGCCTGTTGACAAATTAATGGCCATAAACTCCATGCAAATATATATGAAGTATCATTTATATCAGTAAGACCTATGTAATTGGTAAGTAGCACATCAGAAACAATGTGCAATGTTCATACTCAGGAGTGAAAGAAATGGGCACACAAACCTGGCCACACAGGTTTACACCTAATGTGCCTGAAATCACCAGGTCTCTACAGTGGTATGCCAGGAATCAAATGGCATAGCTGATGGCACAGTCACCTGTAAGTGACATACTCATAAGCTCCAAGTACTCTTCCTTCAGCATATCAATATCTGAGTACAACGGCCATTTGGTAATGCACCTTTCCAAGCAGTACTGACAATTGCACACAACGGTATGGTCCCTCACAAGCACAATTCATGTCTTTAGTATGTGTTCAATGGGGATCATCTGCAATGAGTGTAATTGTAGCCTGTGGCATATAGACTATTCAGAGGTGATCTGTGCATTGCATATGGGGCAACAAATGACCTTGTTTATTATATATCCTGCCTATCTGTAGAAGGCATAGTACATGAACAAATCACTGTAAGGACATTAACTTAGTATGTGATGTTAGTAATACATGCTGGTAGGAGGGATTTGTCTAGCATACTTAAACACAACCTTGAAACAGAACCCTGCCTGATAGCAAACTGAGCACCTCAGTGCACCCCAGCACATGCCACCTGTATGATTGGCTGGGAGACCATCATCTCACCACAGGGCTTCTACATTTGACCCTCTTGGACTGCTCAATATGTGCTGATCCTGTAACCATGGGTATAAAGTTGTCTAGGATTGTGAGGGCTGTATGGCCATTATGCTAGTGAAGTTCAAACATCCTATGGTTTCATAACATGATGTAAAATGCTCTAATAGCCTACACAAACATGGCTACATTGAGGCTACCACCACATCCAATTATTGAGTACAGGACATGGCAAGGAACACATGTAGTGCAAGTTGGCTGTATGTAGATTAGAACACTTACCTATGTAATGGCACACAGTACAGATCACAGTGCATGATGCACGCAACACTCCTCATGTCTGCTAGTACTATCAGTTTAGGACATATAATGCTTGATGATAGCAGGGCTTGTTGTGTTCAGACATTTGGGGGCCACATCACCTGCTACAAATAAAATACTGCAAAACCCTACCTTTTTCTAAGTTACTTAGGTGATCATATTTATGCTTTATGGACATGCACACTCGTACATTAAGTGGCCTGGAGTGAGATTATAACTCCTACCTATCTAGTTTTATGCACTATAGTACACAGTACTTATTGCACATGCCACAGGTTACTTGTGACACTGTGCTGGCAGCTGGTACTCTTAAGGTGAATGACATCATCATGTCTTATAGAAGAGGACAGTTTGGAAGCCAGCAGCAACTTACAGTGCCAAAAAGTGCATAAGCATTGCAGGTTGATAGCCTATGAAGAAATGTCAGTTGCTTTCCAGGGAGATATATGCACACACATGCACATCAAGTGACCTGGAGTAAGATAAGTACATTTACCTATCTAGTCTTATACACTATAGATTACAGTACTTATCACACATGCCACAGGTTGTCTGTTTTATATGTGATTGCAGGCACAGTACTTGTGCATTATACAAACTAGGCTTGTGTTGAACAGCATCTGTGCCCTGCAGAGTAATATTGCTTCATATTGTTATCTGTATCTTGTATCCAAGCAGTCAGACAACTCTTATTGCCCTAAATATGTGTGTACAGTTACCAGTATGGCCACATGGGGATATTTGCACTTAGACAGGCAAGCATGTGAGCAAGAGCAATGTGCCCTGTCCATGCCTGCATTGACAACATTATACATCATAGCACCTGTACACCTGTGTCTATCTATGTTGTGACAACCAGCAGCCACAGGTATCTGTAGGTAAGTGCATTATGTACAGCTGAGCCCTTACTTTGGATCCTTTGAGTAACAATATGGATGTGTGATAGTGCAACTTTACGCACCAGTATTAGGGTATGTAGGGCAATACATACATCCACACACCACATATTTATGTATATAACACGGATATATATATATATATATATATATATAATATATATATATATATATATATATAATATATATATAAATGTAGCTGTGTGTGTGCATGGTATGTATATCTGTTATGTAGACATATGGGGAGAGACTGAGATATATCGTTTTTATATATATATATATATATATATATATATATATATATATATATATAGAGAGAGAGAGAGAGAGAGCTCTCTCTATATATATATATATATATATATATATATATATATATATATATATAGGTATATATCTGACAATACATAGAGATAGATATACTATGTACGTGAAATAGATAGTGACAGATGGATTTTATTTATTTATTTTACACTTGTTGACCGGGTTTGTCCAACTGAGCTAAGTATCCCTTTCTCAGCAGAGGCCTGGGGAGAAAAGCTCTACGTGTTCTACAGATTAACATTTACAAAAATAAGTAAATAATCAACAACTGGCTTAGAGAAAATATTCAAAGCAACATATACATGAAAAACAAGGATTTACTAGAGAAAACTAATCATTATGTCTGTCAGATTTAGAATCCTACGTCATTCAGAAGGACTAATAATAGTTTTGTCACCAGATGTAAAATCTTACATTATGCAGATAAGAATGTATGTAATGTGCCTATGATAAAGAAGTTAATGTGAGACAAGGTCTAAAAAGTAAAAAAAAAAAGTTACATAAGCTGGGAGCAAATAGAGGTGTGCCATTAGGGTTGATAAGCTGTTTAAGGGGGGGGGGGTACAGAGGCAGGTCTATTGGCTTAACAGATATTCTTTAGTGGCTATCTTGAATTGATTAAGTTGCTTGAGTGACCAGATCTCTAGTCGGAGTTTGTTCCAGGCCTTGGAAGGATTATAGCTATAGAGAATACATCCTTTCTTAGTTTTAGGTTTGTGGATTTGCAGCAGATCTAGGTTAGAGCTCCAGAGGGATCTAGCAGGTGAATAGTGAGAGATGACAGATGATAGGGTAGGACAGTAAGAAGGCTGATAAAGGATAGTGTGGATGATCTGAAGTTGAGGAAGAAGAAGCTGGTGTAGTTCTAGCCAGTTGAGGTGTTTGAGTGAGAGACAGTGATGTGACTTGTAAGTCTGATGGGCTGCAAATGTGGCTATCTTGTTGTAGGTAGATTCAAGTTTAGCAAGGAGTGTGGAGTTGAGGCAAGTAAGAATATGAGACCCATATAATAGACTGGGTAAGAGGTAGGCATAAGACAGAGTTACTTTAGCTTCACTGGTGAGAAACTTTTTGTTACGGTTGAGGACCCCTAGTTTCTGATGACTTTTCTTGATACAGTTGTTAATGTGTAGATCGAATTTAAGTTGGTCGTAAATTATGACACAAAGGAGTTTAGTGCTAGTTTCTACCTCAATGTGTGTGCTGTTGAGGGACAGGATTGTAAAAGTGGATTTAATGTGGTTTTAGTTTTTAGGAAGAAAAAGCAGTAGTTTAGTTTTTTATTTTGAGTTAAGGATAAGCTGGTTATCAGAGAGCCAGTTTTCTACTGAGTTAAAGGAAATCTGTGCTGTAGAGATGAGTTTGAAGGGTGAGTCAGCAATAGTGATGACAGTAGAGTCATCAGCATATTGGACCAGTGATGACCGAGGACAGGAGGAATAAAGAAGATTAGTGAAGATGTTGAAAAGTAGTGGACCAAGGATGGAAACCTGAGGGACACCCATTTTAACTGGGAGCGGAGGAGAGAGTACAGATTGTCACTTCACTGCTTGAAATCTGTATCAGTAGCAGGGGAGAAGTTAAGGTTGGTTAGTCTGAGCAGAAGTAGAGGGTGAGAGACAGTGTCAAAAGCTTTAGAGAGATCTAAGAATAGGTAGAAGACAAGTTTGTTGTTATCTCTGGCAAGGGATATCGTATTAAGGAATGATAGTAGGGTAGTATTAGTAGTACTATGCTTTGGTCTAAAGACATGTTACGTAGGTGTGAGCAGATTTTCAGAGAGTAGGTAGTGCATAAGTTGTTTATGTATGCATTTTTCTAGAACTTTAGAGAGAGCAGAGAGGATGACAATTGGTCTAAAATTAGTGATGTCTGAGGAGTTACCTCCTTTATGTATTGGTAGAGTGAAGAATTGTTTCCATATGGAAGGGACTTTGGATTCTGAAATGGAGTGGCTGATTAAGATAGATACAGAAAGAGCAAAAGAGTCAGCAGCTAACTGAAGGAAAAGGGAAGGAATGTTGTCGGTAGAAGCTGAGCAAGGTTTGAGTTTAGAGAGTAGGGATTTGATGTAGTTAGTGGGTACAGGTTTGAGGGAAAAATAATTTGATGAAAGTATAGTAGGATTTGATAGGAAGTGGTTTGAAATATCATTAAAGGTTGAAGAGTTGACACTGGGGTTAAATAGTTTGGATATAGAGTCAATGAAATATGTGTTGAAGGTAGAGACACTATCTTTGGAAGTCTTATCAGGACAAGGATTGGGGGAACAGGGACAATCTGGATGTATTTGTGGTTTAAAGAGTTCCACAATTTTTGGGGGTTAGATTTCAAGGCTGAGAATGGATTATAGTATAAGTCTCTTATATCTTTATTAATAAATTTTGTGTATGTATATGTCTGTATGTATGGACATATGTATACATAACAGGTCATTTTGACGAAAGGGCAACAGAATTGCACTCATTTTAACTAAGTGTATGGGCATGCCCACTGGGAATGTCAGTAATTATAAAGTGACTCCATCCCACACCTACCTGTACTCCAGATTCTGTGTGTTACAGACAATGACATCTGCCCCAGTACTGCATTTCACTCAAATTGTCCATGGCATTCCTCAGCTGTCTGATGTCATTAATATGTAACTGAGGTTTATAATGTTACACCACACACAGACTGACAGTCTGTGGAAACACCAACATACAAAAGCTGTGACTAGTTCCAGATTAGAACCATCAACACCATCACCCATGCTAACTTCCCTAGTCTGCTGAGCCACAAAACCTGCCAGACAGAGAGGAGTCATTCAATACACAATCAACAGCATACATATGTATGTTGTTATTCCTGCTATTAAGTGAGACATACAATGTGTGATTGATGTCTGTTTTACTGCCTGAGATTTCCTGGTCTGCTGACATACCATTGCTGACTTACTATTAAAGCAGTTCTAGGGGAAAACTACTGTATTGGGGGGGGGGGCAACAGCACATGATCTGCTGGGATACACAGTAGTCCACATATCATATGACCCCACTGTTTAACATCGCCCATGACTGATGTAGTGACTATTCCAACCGTGAGGCCTAGTGAATATTAATGAACACATACTAGTGGACTGAATAACTGCAGTCCAATGTGGATGTCACTTCTGTCCAAATAGTCCACTGTGTTTCCTTATATAAATGCAGCAGATCCATACATACAATACCATATTATAGTAATCCTTACAAATAGTGTGTTGGTTAGAGACTTATCTTGTGAATGCAGAAGTTGACAGAACTGTAGTTCAGGGCTTTCTCAGTCTGATGCAAGCATTACACAGCCACTTCATGGATAGGTACAGGTTGTGTGGATTGCCTGGCATCAATAATTTTAATATATGTATATGTGTAGGAGTAAGGTGTCAGTCCCTAGGGCCCTAGGTTGTCAGTGAATGTGCTATGTGTTGTCTCAGCCAAAACCAGAGCGTACTGGGCATGGCTCTGTCTGCCTACAGGAACACCATCAAGGGATTCCTCCTCTGAGTCCTCCTATGACTGTGGCTCTAGTGACCTAGGCAGTAGTTGGGGGGCTGTGTATCCGTTCCCTTTGCTGATCCTGGTGCAGCTGTTTCCACAAGATCATATTGTGTAGTATGGCACATACTGTAAGCATATATGCACATGTGGCTGGAGAGTACTGCAGGGCTCCACCGGATATATCGAGGCACCAAAACCATGATTTCAGAAGCCCAAACACATGGTCTATGATGTTCCTAGTTTGCATATTTGCCTCATTATGACATTCTTCTGTGGGGGTGTGTGCATTTCTGATGGGTGTCATCATCCACAGTTTCATTGCATTGCCAGCATCCCCCAGTAAATGGCCGTGTTGGATTTTACCCCCTAGCAAACATCTGGTACAGCTATGATGTGTGCCAGATACGAGAGTCATGATAACTGCCAGGGCTGCCAGCACACTCATTCAGGATAATTCCCTGGGAATTGCACATGACCTGTCTGTTGATGGAATGGTACCCCTTGCTGTTGAAGTAGATTCTATCCTCCTCACCGGGTGGTGCCCTGATATGTACATGAGTGCAATATATAGCACCCAGTACCTCAGAGTAGTGTGCTACATGGTAGAAGTGTGCATATTGCTGGCCCTTGCCTCAGGGTATAGGGGAAAAGAAATGTGCTGGTAGCATGGCATCCAAGAACTGGTAGACTACCCTGGATGCTGATGCCTGTGAGAACTCCAGCATGCTCCAAGTTGGTCTTTGGAATGTACCTGTAACTAATATCCTAAGGGCTACACATAATTTTGTTTCCACTGGGATGGGTTTCCCTCTCTTGGGTCTGGGTCTGAGTTGAGGGCAGCAGAGCTCAGTGAGTTCTTGTAATATGTCCTTGTCCACCCTGTAGTGCTCTACAGTCTCCAGCTCATGCAGTCATGGAAGGTTATCCTGGGCCTGAGCACTCTTCTCCTTCTCTGTCTAGGCCTGTTGTTAGCAGCAACACTGACCTCAGTATCTAGCACATACAGATGTAGCAGAGCTGCAGCAGCCCCTAGCATTCTCTCAGTTAAAATGCCCCAAGTCTGTACTCTAATGGTCCAGAGTATGGGATAAATCAGATTGTAGGGTGTAGGCATACTTTATAGTGCTCTGCTGCAGATGCAGCCTGTCTGATTGGCTAACTATGATGCATTCCACCTGCCTATAATATAATTAATCTAATTTAATGGCCCTACTTTAACTTAAACAAGGGTCAAAACTAATTAATGTCATTGGTTTTTCGATACACTCAGCATTGCGGCATGCTGTGCAAGGATGATCCCCATAGATAAACAAACTTTAGCAGTTAGTCAACATAGCCCCCAAACTTACCCACTCAACATGGCAGTCCGCCTCGCAAGCACGTGCCCCATAGATAAGCAAAGCTTTGAAGTTAGTGGACACACACCCCTGAAAGGACATGCTCAGCCAGGCAGTGCACCATGCAAACAGGCGCAGCTAAGATGAAATAAGCTAAGACGTCAGTGAACACACACCCCTGATGTCAGCTACATGTTATGTAAACAGCAACATGGCTTTAAGCCTACACAAACGGGATCTACGGACACGATTACTCCTTTATGCTATTCAGTAACTCCACTTCATTTGCATAGGTATCTGTGCTCATAGCCTGGAAACTACACACTTCATAGCCCTACCAAATTAGAAACAGCACCAATGCACCATTGTAGGGACTCCATGCAAGGTACTTTATTACATTTCTTCCATATAATATTATTTTTTTATTTTTGCAATTTTGTTTTATCTATAAAGCATGTTTGCGCACTAAGGCGCTTCATGCAAACGTGCTCAGATTATTAAAAAAATTAATTTAATTTATTTCCTTTAATTTTTCAAACACATAAGAGGATAGTTTCATGCTTATCTGTCTGTGGTATACCATTTCTGCCCATATATCTACATTTTTACAACCCCTTTCATTTGTCTACACTCCTGCACATGGACATTTTTCATGTACACTACAGTCACTGACACAGGGTCTGAAGAGATGCCTATCTGCTTCCTGGATCACTCTGTCTGCCTCTTTTGCATGAGATTCACCTGCTTATGAGGTGATTTGCATGCCATGGAAGTTTCCGTGTTGGCATGTGCATGCGCACTGTTCAGCAGCACTTACTGAATTTAAAAATGTTTGCACCCATGTAAGCAGCAAGGCACGATGCCTACACAGAAAAAAAAAACATGTAGGCTTCCTTAAATTTGCCTCCATTAAATCTTAAACATCTAATATCATTAACAATTATTATATAAAACTTAATATTTGCAACCAAAATTACTTCCTTTTTTAGCTTAACCTTTGCATAGTTTTGAAGGAAGTGGTCATTGTATTCACTGAGAGCTTTCTTACATATCTGAAATGAGTACAACAGCCATTTTTTTGCTCTCTCCTACTGCATTACCTTATCATAGTTTGCCCCAAACAGATCTGTATAGAACTTGAATATTTGCCAGAAACATTATATACATACATATGCACACACACACACACACACACACACACACACACACACACACACACACACACACACACACACACACACACACACACACATATATATATATATATATATATATATACTGTATATATTACATAAACAAGAATGCTTATCATCCTTTTATGCTGTTTCTAAGTGTTTCAGACCATTTTGTAATGCACTACATCATAAATTTATGATGTTGATATGCCATTCATAATTGTTTGCAGTACAACTCATACAAGTACTTGGTATTATTATTTTTAACTTGTAATTTAGCATTATTTGGCAAATACATAGCTATATATGTTGCATAAGTTATTTGTAGTTCAAACAGATAATCTTTTTTGTATATCCTGGATGTAGTAAAAGCACATTTATTTTGCTAAATATGCTTTCAGATGTGTATATCCATATAACTATGATATGTATTCATGTGTGTCTAGAAATGGACTTCTCCACTAGATCATTTTACCTTCTTATGCATCCAGTCATATTGTTAAAAGATCTCTCCTGTTCAGTTTTATCTAATTGGTCAGAACTTGGGAATCATCTGGCATTATGTCTTTAGTCAAGAAAAAAATCTTGCCTAAAATATACTAAAAAAAACATAAGAAGTAGGCTTATCAACAGTATAAGAATCTTATATGTGGAAGGGAAAGTATTTTCTATATTATCTCACAACCAAAGTTTTGTGCCATAAGTTTTAAGGTGATACATCTTGTTTTGTAATGTTGTCATCAAATGAGCAAATGAAATCCCATCAAGGCTTGTGTCATCTCTCCAAAGGGAAGTGCTAATATAATTGTATTCTGCTTTGATTTAGTCTCTGTGTTTCCATATTTTATTCATCCTAGATAGAAAAGAGTTTACTTCTTCTCCTTCTAGATTATTTCCTTTTGCCCTGTATCTATCCCTAATACCATAAAAATAATCTTTGCTTTCTATATATTGAGTGTAAGGTTCATTTGCTGTACAAATGATTCAAGGGCAACAATCTGTCCCCTACATATGCTGTAGCTTGTTGCTGAAATGAGCACATCATCGACAGATGTCAAAATGAGTCAGAGTTTCTTTCTTATGTTAGTGATAGCCCTTCCAATGTTTTCAATTATTTTAATGCATAGGCCAAAGGAACTAGTATTCATCCATGTTTTATACAGTCTGTTATCTTATGTTCAACACTGAGGCAAAATTCTGTAGTTTGTTTAACTGTAATCAACTTTGTGGTATTTAAAGCTTCAATGATGGCTAGTAAGCCATCTGAAAGTGATGCTTTATAAAGTTAGCCACAGAGTTGTTATGTTTACTGACCTGAACACTGTTTCACAATCAATAATGACTAAATATATCCTGTGAGACTTATATGTTCTATATTTTTCTTTTAGGATGTCACAAATGTGAAATACATGTAGTGTCAAACTCTTCTGCCTAGAAACTTAGCAATGTCCATTCAATGATACTTCAATCATTTATTGTTCATCTCCTAAAGCACCAGGTTGGAAAATGCCTTTAAACAGCTTTTCAGTCTGGCAATGGAGTGGTACTTCTTCAGAGTTTTGATATTACAGATACAACATGGGAAAATACTGGGTTGATGTCAGCATATATATATATATATATATATATATATATATATATATATATATATATATATCACTAGGCATCAACCCCTATATCTCACCAAACTAGGCATCAACCCCTGTATCACTAGGTGGGTTGCAAACTGGCTCACATACAGAACCCTCAGTGTGAAAGTGGCAGACTCCAAGTTAAACTACTGACCAGTCACGAGTGGAGTCCCACAGGGATCAGTCCTGGGTTCTCTCCTGTTTGACATCTACTTCTCAGAAGTCCAGGCCAACATGGAGGGACCCTGGCTGACCAAGTTCACAGATGGCTTCAAGCTGGGAGCCATTATTAACTCACCAAGTGATGTAGACATCCTACAGAAAGGCCTAACTGAGACCAATGACTGGTGTCAAAACCATGGCCTTAAGCTTAATGCCAAAAAATGTATTGTCATCCCCTTTGGGAAAAACTCAGTTCCCAGTAATTACCACATTGATGGGAGCCCACTGAACACTGAAGGCATTATAAGAGATCTGGGGACACAGGTTGACAGCAACCTCTCCTTCGACCACCACATTGCCACTGTGGTCAGAAAGTCCTTCTATATGGCACATCTCATTACCAAGGGTTTTGCATCCAGGAAGAAAGAGGTCATCATCTCTCTCTCTTTACTCTTCCCTAATTAGGCCAATGATTGAGTATAATGCACCATTTGGCATGTACCTCACTAGACACATGCAACAGCTGGAAAGGCCACAAAAGTACCTCATGAAGTGGATCCTAGGCCTTTAATATATGTCCTACATGGACAGGCTGAAAAATCTCCAACTATTCTCTGTCTCATATCATCTGCTAAGGATCTCTGCTTGACTTACAAAGCCATGTCTGACCTAGCTTTGTTAGAAATGCTACATCTAAAGAAATCCCAATCCCTCTGCACCACACGCTCCAGAAACCTCAACCTCATTACCACAATCAACAGAACATGCTGGAGGGACAGGTTCATAACCCAGAGACTGTCCATGCTCTGGAATAGACTTCCCATACATGTCAAGCAGAGCACCTCTCGGGCCCTCTTCAAGAGAAATCTTGATGAGTGGATGGGAAATAGAAAGTTTACCTCTGGGATCTCTCCAGTGGCTCTACTTGATAGAGGCACTGGAGACTAACGTTGGGCGGCATGATGCCAGGGCACTTCTATGGGCTAGGCTTGTAAAGGCTTCAGGGCTATTAGCCTAGTACACATCTATGAACATACATTTATATATATATATATATATATATATATATATATATATATATATATATATATATGTGTGTGTGTGTGTGTGTGTGTGTGTGTGTGTGTGTGTATTAACTAATACTTTCACAAATATCAGTAGTTCAAGATTATTTTCTAAAGTATAGCTTTTAAAGTGTGCAATTAATGTCAGTGTCCACATCACATAATAATTGCGCTGAATACTCTTTGCCTTCCCATGGTATAGCACACTCAGTCATGATTCTCACTTAATGTAGCCAGGAAATATTTAGTGTTTTCTTTATAAAACTGACAGAGTAAACATCTTTCTTATGATTTCAACAGTTTAGAGCATACAGCTTTTTAAGTTAGTGGCTGTTACAATGTTAAGGAAATGATGCACTCCAAATAAAATGCCAAGCATTATATACCTCAGATGAAGGTCTACTGCTTACTTCCAATATATTGTAATTATCTTGAGTTACTTCATGAACTAGTAGCTATAGAATGCAGTCAGGTGGTTATTATAATCCTTAATAAGCTTCCAATGCAGACCAGTTTCATCAGTAATAAGTATCTTGCTTATCTAATACAGAAAGTAACAGTGGTATTAATTGTCAGTTAAAGATAAGACATTAAGAGGTTTTACCTCATTCAATCTTTTCTGCATAGGGGATTTCTCACTCCTGAGGTCTGTTCTAAATGCAGGCTGATTTAGTAATGTAACTGCTTTGTATGCCCACCTAAATATACAAGTGCCATTCTGCAATTCTGTTTAATTTACACGTGTCCACCAGTTTGTATATAGGGCTCTCACACAGCTTCTCTTCATTCTGCTATTCCTTCAGACAGTGTCTTATTTTCAACTCTGTTTTCTTCTTTTTAATACACTTTAATTTAGATATATTATTTCATTTCTTCTTTGATCTGCTACTCCAATACTCCACCTCATTTGTGGTTTTTATGAAATGTTCTCATCACTTTCTCCTCAGAGTCCAACTACAATATTTCTGATTGGATTAGCCGTAATGAACCACACCCACTAAGAGCCAGCCCCATGGATAAAACCCTAACAATGGTGCCTGCAACATATGTTTGATTAGTGGATTAGGTACCTGTAAAATCTGTCTGTGGAGGATAGGATTAAGTGGTTGATGGTGGTTTACTAAACCATAAAGGAGGAAGATGGCATTTTTCACCTCATAGGGTGACACCTAAAAGGAACATTAGGTATTATCTAATAGAAAGTAAGCCAGCCAAGCCTGTGTATTTACAATGCTTATCACCAGCAGATGAGGGAGAATCTGACATGAAGAGACATGTTTTCATCTGAAGAACTGTATTAATGGGGTAAGCAGAGGTGTTAATAGAGATAAAATGTGTTCCTATTGGGGAGAAGGCACATTTTAAAACTGGCAAGAAATAAGTTGTGAGGTACTAAACAGATTGTAGATCTGCTTTAAAAAGTGTTTTATTTATGTATATGGTTTTGTGACATCATAATCACATGACTAGTGAATCCTTTGGAATATGCTGGGAAATGTCCATTTGTTTAAATACCTGAAGAAGCATTTGTGAAAAAAAGTATTTGTATTATTATGTAAAATAAAGCATTCTACACTGTTGGCAGAGTCTTTCATTTCTTTGGATCTTTTCAGTTAAGTTATGTTCTTATGACTCTCCCTACCTCTACTCCCAAGCTATCAAAACTTTACAAATTTGCTCATGTCAGTTTTAACTGTTTATAACACAATCAATCTATATTGCAGCTGCCCTATACATCTACATCAAGAACTTTGAGATTTGAACAGCATACCATAGTCTAAAAGTGTGACATTAGGCACTTATAAAATACATTCCAGAAAGTAGAGCACAGCCAGTCTTCCCTTTTAGATTGCCAACCAAGAACTTCAAGGCTTAGAATTCCATCCATTGACTGTATAACCAAGGCAAAAGGTCAAACTTGCAGAGTTCTAGCTATAATCCACACCAATCAATAATTAATCACTTTATTTAACTATAACAATATTATGTCATTGTGGAGCTTTTCTCCCCAGGCATCAGCTGAAAATGAGGTATTATCTCAGTCAGAATTTCCTGTTAAATAAATGTTAAATAAAAATAAATAAATAAAATGAAAATTTCTATATAAAATCAACATCGTTGTTAAAATGCATGTATACTCACACACACGTACACACACACACACACACACACACATACACACACACACACACACACACACACACACACACACACATATATATATATATATATATATATATATATATATATATATATATATATATATGGACTGGGTTGTGGAATGCATGAACACTGCTAATTCTCAACAGCGAGCAGAAATGATAAGACCCTCTTGTCTCTAATTAGCTTTTTCTCTGTTATGTGATCAGCTTATTAGTGCCAGCCCATGAATGTCATAGAGAAACAAATTACCAACTACTATTTAAAAAAATGTTCAGATATTCCAAAACATCTTAGCAATAAATATCTACTATTCTTTTCAAATGTCCTTTGTTCACCATGTGTCCACTGTTGTATGGAACTTTTTGTTTTTGCTTTTTATTGCACAACTTAAATCTAAAAGCACTGCATCTAGGTCCAGGGATGTAATTACTCCACTGTATCCATCAGTCATTAGGCCATTGATTGAGTTTATTTTATTTAGTTTAAAACCTATTTCAGTATGTATGTATGTGCCCAAAGATTTCTGACAAGTGGAATTACAACAATGCTTTCTCATAAAAAAAAAAAAAAAAAAAAAAAATCATGGGCCATAATCATATAACTATGCAGACTGCCAAAAAGCCCTGTCCCTTTCCCCAGTGTCATACAGGACACTCATACGTCTGGTGGCATAGTAACCACCCACTTAGGTGATCTCAATATGTTTTGCAAAATAACTATAACATAACATATCTATCAAGGGATTACCACTTCTATGCAAGTATTTTCCACTCCACATAAAGCAAAGTACCTTTCTTACTCTATTCAGATATAATTTGGACGAAGGGCCGTGTAACTGCAAGGTCACTCCCTGTTTTGCACCCCCTCCATCATGGATAGGGAAAACATGTAAATGTCCTAACACATCATGGGTTATTCACATGCAAATTATAAGCCCTAGTAACTATCATGGGAGTTTAATGCAAGACTTCTTAAGATTATCACAGATCAATAGCCTAGCAAGTACCTATGAACCTTATCTAACAAGCTCAGTGTTAGACAATGAATGAAAAGCAATAGTAATTGTCAAATCAAATGTGAAACAATGAACCAAGTACACCAATGTTAGTCCATCTTTATATAAAGTCTAGATAAGCTTTATATATACCCTATTAATAAAAATGATTGATGAAACCAAAATCACTTGATTTAGCAGCGAGCAATTTCATTCACATGGGACTTTGTGGATTAAAACTCACTGTTATGTTAATAAAGTGATTTTGGTATTATGAATTGTTATTAATACTCTTTAGTGGATGATTCAGTTGTTGGACTGCCTTAGGTGCTTTATATAAACCCTGCAAGTAAACTAATCAAGTTGCTTCAATGCGTATTTACACAATGTGTTAGTAACCATATGTATCAACCTTTTTATCAATGTAATCCAGTGGGAAGCAGGCAAAAAGTGGTCTTTCTGTAGCTTTCCTAGACACAGTCAATGCCCTTTCCAATCACCACAATCTCTGCTTGAATACAGGAAACCTCTCTTCATCAGCTGATCTTCTTTTAGGCCACTTGGCGTATGCCTCTGTAACAATATTTTTTCTAAGAACCCCAACCTTTGTTTAGCTCTTACTACTATACCATCAGATTCATACTGCAAAAACCCAGAGCATCTCTTAGCCAGAGTATTTTTTTTACTCCATCTGTGGAAAACACTTTAAGGATGGCTATGTAACTAACCTTGAATTTTACTTCCTCTCCCCTTACAAATTAATCTCTGGCAGAGAATGGGCTGTGCTCTGATGAACAGTAGCTACAAAATCATTATCATTAAAGGGAATGCAATCAACAATCTTATAGGAACTCTCTAGGTACCAAATTGCTCTGATAGTTCCTCTTTTATAACATAGATTTCCAGCCTAATGAGGATATGTCTTAGCCTGGTCCCTATCATAAGGAGGAAAAGTCACAAGACCGCATGTCAAAAGATTGAACCATGATCATTGAAAACCTGACAGGTTGAAAAATGCACAGACAAAAAAAATGACATCTGAATTTTTGCAGAGGACCAAGCCTCCCTGCACCCCCTATATTTGGGGGGTTAGACCCCACATCCCTTGCTAAATATATATATAGACACTGAGATTGCACTTTAGTAGAAAAAAGGAGTAAAACCCCAGACCTCACTGTAATATGATCCTGCACAATCATGTTCTTTACTGTTCTACCTTTCAAGTTTTTGATATTCCCCATTTGTTTTTTTTGTCATTTGCTCTTGTCTGCTTCCATTCTTCTGATAGGGAACTGTCTCTGCCACATCTTATACGCATTGGTCCCAGGCATAAGGACCCTCTGTGTTCTCTCAGAGCTCATAGACTCTTTCAGTGTTCTAGACCATTTTGTCAGATTCTCACAAATGACAAACATTCCCCGATGCAATTTTTCCATGGAAATCGTGTCAGACACATATTTTTCCTTATTGCCAGTCTACCCAATGAACATTCTGTAGTTGATGCACTTTTGTTTTCAGGCTGGCCTTATGTCCCTTGAGGGACTTACTCTTCTATTCCAAGGCTATGTTAGCATCAGAATGTCCCATGAGTGTATCTCACCAATATCAGCATTGCTGTTTTCTGACTTCCTTATGAACATATTTAGTGGACACACTATCTCTTTAATCTCCATGAATATTAGTTCCAACAATAATTGTAGATGTCTAGGCTATGCTACCTTAGAGGGAACCAAACCCCATTCTGACTGGGTGGCACATTCTAAAACTCAAAATCACATCAGTATGGCATTCCCTATGATGGTCATTTTGGTTTATACGAAATTAAAGCAAGTGGTGTGAGTCTGATACATTAGTAGTACACAGACTATCAAGAGAGGAAGAACTCAATTCAGAACTCCCCTGCTTCCCACATATCTTAAAAGCATACACATAATTGGACTGCACAGTGGTGCAGCAGTTATTGTTGGTTAACGTTGCAGCCTCACGGTTAACATTGTCTCCTCACAGCAAGAGCTTTTCTGGTTCGATTCTCAGCTGGGGTACCTTCTGTTCGAAGTCTGCATGCCCTCCCTGCATTTGCGTGAATTTCCTCCGAGTACTTCGGTTTCCTCCCACATTCCAAAGACATGCATCTGGAGTGTTTCTCCCCATGCCTCCCCTGAAAATCGATTATGTCCTAGTCGGACTTTCCCAGTCAACAAATGTTAAATAAATAAAATAACTATAGATATACCCCAGTTGTATTCCCTCATAATTTTGATATCACAGCCCACTACTACCCTCAATTAACTCCCTAATTTTAACAATTGATTTTGTTTCCTCTTACATTTACATCATCCCTCTTCCAACTACTCCATACTTTTAGCATCTAATTTCTTTTTACTCTAATCTCATTCAGTTTTACTCTTATCCACATCTACCATGCTACTATTAAAAACTGTTTTTATTAGCCCTAAGAGCTTCTACCTACCTTAGATCTTATCAATACCTACTGACTTGTATACCAAATTTAACATGCCCACCCCAGTCATCTGCCAAACACTGCAGATTTGTTTATGTCCAGCTGTTAATAGCCCCTAGTCTCTTCTCTTCTGCTACTATTTACCTATTTAAAATAAAGTATTACACCCACAATAGCATAATAACAAGCCTTCGTTTAGACCAAAGCTGAAATTTAAACACACTTTTACCCACTACCTACTATTGTTTCACTTGAAAACATGTGGTGACATGCATCATAACCCAGGTCCTGCAACCACTCAACAAAATAACAAGCCTGACACATAACAAAATGCTCGTCCCCAAAGCCACATGGTCTCTACCTATACACAGCTAACCTTAAAAGTATAAGAAACAAACTTATTGGTGCATATGCCTGGATAGCTTACATACCTCTCAACTATCTAGAATTTTGCAGACAATCCAGATTTTTGTCTCATATTTTTTATCTGTTCCTCATATTTGTGGTTTTCTAAAAATCAGTGATGATTGAATATATTAAATAATGACAGACATTTGTTTTTTATAGTTCATATCTTTCAGAAAATGCATGGTGATACGAAATATTTTATTCTAACAAGTTTATAAGTTTATAAGTGCAATATTTAAAATGTATCCCTATTTTAGGACCTTTATCCCCCCATTATTATTGGCTTTCACCCGATTTCTTGTGGTTAAGAGGTTGAGATGTATGATAGCCTACCATTCTCCGGATATACTAGTAGCAACATAAACTTGCTTTAAACAAGAAATAAAAGATGAAGAAATCTTACTGCAAAGATATAACATCTTAAGACTAGACAAAACCCATACAAAAGGTGGTGGGGTGGCCATTATCTATAAGAATACAATAAACCTCACTAGGTCTCATATAAGCCCACTTCCAGTTCTTACTGCTGAAATAATTATAGCATTCTTGGAAAATAATGTTCACAAAAGCCTTTGCATTATAGAAGCTTAACCCCCACAGGATATAACATAACTACTACTGAAGAACATCTCTGTTGGCATCAAACAACATCTCACTTGAAATAATCATTTTAGAAGACCTGAATATTGGTTGGCAAACTATGGACATTAACAATCTTTCTGATGGCATTAACCTATATGATTTCACTCAGCTTATTTTAACTCCAACAAGATACAACAAAACCTCTGGCAGAGCCTCCAGCTTAGACTGGATTCTCTCTAACCCCACCAAATAAAATCCTCTCAATATGTGACTTACTCCATACCTTAAATGATCATCTACTCATCTTCACCTATGGTATCATAAACCCTGTGAAGGCTGCCAGCCCAGCTAGCTGGAATTTTGAAAGTCATTTAGGGCATAGTATCTCTTAGATATAGATAGGAATACAGTAAAGATTAGTTTAGATGTTTCTGTATTTATTTGAAACTGTCCTGCAATGTTGTTTTAAAGTATTTCCTGTGATTCAGGACTCTGTCACCACTGTGTTGAGTTACTGAGTATTGTCTTGTGCTTTTATTATTTATTATTAAATATATTTAAATCTTTTAATTGTGGCTGGTTTGTTTAAAGATAATTAAGCTCTTAGGGTACTTGCATATGAATTTGGTGACACTGTACAGGCCACTCTTAAATAGCCTTGCTGTTGGTCAGACTTACCATTTGGATAATAGTAACATTACGCAGTAGAATTGATCACCCTTTGTAAGGGTCTTATAGTAGCTGATAAAGGGTGGTTGGTGGCAGTGATTACTACCTTACAGTCTGGGCAGAAAGGGATATAGCTGGTGAACCTGTGCCAGCCTTTCCCAGGAGTGTCTGTGTGTTTGTATATAAACCAAATATCAAAGAGAGAGAGAGAGTTTGTGTGTGTGTGTGTGTGTGTGTGTGTGTGTGTGTGTGTGTGTGTGTGTGTGTGTGTGTGTGTGTCAGTTACTTGGGCGGGGACACGAAGCACTGGTTGGACAGAGAGGGTGCTGGAGGTTTTGGCTTGACCATTCGGCTGGGATCTTAACCCTATAGCTGTGCCAGTGGGGAGTCTTATTGGGAATCTGGAGAGAGAGGGAGAACACAGCCCCAGACTGACTGTGATCTGTGTGAGCTGTTAAGGGAAATTGTACTTTACTGTGTATGTACTTGTCATTCTCCCAATGTGCACATCCCTCACTGGTGTTAGTAGTGACGATTGAGGCTCCTTGATAACTGGGTCAGTGCTGGGGTATCACATATTAATTATTTGGTAGTGCTGGGATATCCACATCAAATATTAATTTGTTGATAGTGGTGAAATAGCCACATTACATATTAATTGGGTTGTAATGGTGTGGATATTGAATTCCTGTTGCTTGTGTACAGTGATAACAGAAGGTGTCTTTGTACTCTAAAGCAGCCATGCAGTGAACATTCAGAATTCCTATCACAATTGGTTTATTTCTTTGGTTGTCTTAGTTAGTCAGGGAGAGCTGGCAAGCATGTCAGCAGAGGAGTATGGCAAGCTGACAAGGAATCAGCTGGCTGAGATGTGCCAAGCTAAAGGACTGGTGCATGCCAGCCTACCTAAAGCAGACATGATTGCAGCTTTAGTCACAGCTGCATCAGAGAATAGCAACCATGAGGACAATCAGACTGGCATTGGAGATGTACAGCTCTCAGAAAATGGACAGCTCAACCTATCCACAGAGGACTTAAAAATCTGTCTGGAGTAAAAAAGACTTGAGTTGGAGGAGGAAAATGAGAAACTGCAATGTCTGAAGGCTGAGGAGAAGGTGAGGAAGAGGCAATATGAAAAGGAGATGCTGACTCTTTGGCAGGGTCATGGATGTAATGGGGAAGAGAATAACCAAACCCCATAAGCAACAAAGGTCAGTAACTTTCTTCCACAATTTACTGAGGGGGATCATTTTGATATTTCATTCATATGTATGAGAGGGTATGTAAACAGTATGATGTTGTTCAAGGGCTCTGGGTACAGTTCCTGACCCCCTTACTCCATGGTAAAGCTGTAACTGCTATTTCCAAACTGTCTGATAATGACTGTTTAAATTATAATGTTGTAAAGAATTGTTTGCTAGAATGTTTTAAGTTAACACCTGAAGCTTATAGGAAAAAGTTTTGTGAGCATAGATGCAGGAGAGATGAAAGTGTGTGTGAATATGTTGCTGAACTCAGCACTTATTTTCATAGGTGGTGAGTGGATTTCAGGTCACCAATTTTGAAGAGCTGGGAGACATTTTCGTGAGGGAAGAAGCCCTTAGAACTTTGCCTGAGGACATGAGAATCTTGTTAGCTGATAGACAATGCCTTATGGTAGATGAATTGGGGAAGAGGGAAGACCTATACCTAGTAAGCAGGGCATCACTGCACAGGACAGGGACTTCCAGTGCTACTCATGGGTCTAAGGTAACCCATGGTGGGCAGCCCAAACTGCCCCAACAGAGTCCAGCAGTAGCAGGGGAAGCCACTAGTCCACGTACACGTCCAGGACTTAGGGTTAAATGTTTTACATGCAACCAGTGGGGCCATGTAGCATATAGATGTCCACAGAGGCAAGGTGGGGAACAAAATGTGGGAGAGCCAGTAAGGGGGAATAAAAAAATGCCAACAGTAGTTTGTCTTGAGGCAACAAGAGTACCAAACTACCGCACATGGTTATATCCTATCTTAGTGAATGGGAAAGAGGCCATGGCTAAGAGAGACACAGCCTCTAACCTAACCATTGTGAAGCCTGCAATGGTTACAGAAGAGCAGTACTTGCTTGGGCTTTCTACTCCAGTCAGAGCTTTAGGATGGACCCCATTCCAAATCCCTTCAGATAGGGTTCACCTTGACTGGGAGGGTGGAAAAGGAAGCCAGCAAGTAGGTGTGCTTGAGGATATCCCTGCAGATATCCTGATAGGGAATGATTTTGATAATGCAGTACCATGTGTTCATGCAGTTACACACACTCAGGCCTGGAAACAAGCATGTGGGACTGATAGCCTGGGGGAGACCCAGACAGAATGCACACTTGCAGCCAGGACAGGTGAGGTGGTTACATCAGGGAAGGAGCTACACTGTAGCAGTGAGACTAAAGGTAAGACATAGCTGCTTGTGGGTACTGATGTTCCCTTGGACAGAGTGACTGCAAGGACAGAGGTGAGTAGTAGTACCCAGGCTGACAGTGAGGCACTGCTGTCAGAGGATACCAAACTTGCTGTGGAAGGGGAGCTGGGAAATGTTACAAAGAGAGAGTTGAGACAGGCTCAGCTCTCAGACCCTACATTACAAGGCCTCAGAGAGGTAGCTAGTGAAGCACCTGATTCTCAAGGGAAGGGGGAATCTGTATACTTGGATAAAAGGTTACTGTACAGAGAGTGGACCCCTGAGGGAGGACTAGAGGGTGAGAGAATTCAGCAGCTCATAGTGTCCAGAGCCTACTTTCTGGCACTTCTAGCCATAGCCCATGATATTCCCTTTGCAAGTCATATGGGCATAAAATGTACAAAGAGACGTAGTATGCAGAACATCTATTGGCCTGGGATTAACAGAGATGTAACAGGGTACTGCAGGACTTGTGAGCAGTGCCAAAAGGTAGGCAAGGCAGGAGACAAGGTGAGAGCTCCTTTGATTCCTTTGCCTGTGATTGAGGAGCCATCCCAGAGGGTAGCTATGGATATTGTGGGGCCTCTGAGTACCCCACGTTCCACAGACAAAAAGTATATCCTAGTGGTAGTAGATTATGCTTCCAGATACCCTGAGGCAGTGGCTCTGTCCTCCATTGAGGCAGAAAAAATGGCAAATGCTTCGTTAGACATTTTCAGCAGGGTAGGTTTCCCAAAAGAAATACTGACTGACAGAGGTGCCAATTTCATGTCAGACCTGCTGGTTTGTCTGTGGAAGTACTGTGAGGTGAAGTACCTAAACACCACCCATTACCATACCTAGACTAATGGTCTTATTGAGAGGTTAAACTCTACACTCAAGACAATGCTACAGGCATTTGCAAACCAGTTTAAGACACTTGTTCTATTTCCAGTGTACTTAAATTGAATAGTTTAAACAGGTGAATGTGTTTCCTGTATATAGGTACAATTAGGCTTATTTATTAAGGTTAAGCAACCAGATTGTTTTTTTAGGTTTGATTACTGTGTTTTACTTTTCAAATTTATGACATGTCAACACAGTTCAGTGAAGTATGACAATGACTTGTGTAACTTTCACTATGTTTTGTATCTATTTTAATACCCACTGTTATTTCCTTTTTTGTCTCGAGAACTTTTAGTCTCTTTTATTTTAAACAGTACAAATGGGATGGCCTTTCTAGCCACGTGTCAAAGATGTTTTAATTGCTTGTTTATATAAAGGTCAGGTTGTTAATTAATTTTAACAGTTTCTGAAGAAGTCGGTGAATATAGCTAACGAAAAGCACTTAAAGTGGATTAAACGCATTCTTTTTGGTCTGATTTTTGCCTCTGCCCATTTTTTGTTTTGTTTCACAGTTATACACTTTTTGTTTTGCAGTTTAAGAGGGACTGGGAGAACTATTTGACCCATCTGTTATTTGCTTACAGAGAAGTTCCCCAGGAACTCACAGGTTTTTCACCCTTTGAGTTGCTGTGAGGGGGCCTCTAGATTTAATTTGAGATGAGTGTGAATCCCACAAGGAGTCTGTTGTGGCATATGTCCTAAACCTCAGGAGAAGGCTCAGGGAACTCATGTGCTTGGCCCAGGAGAACTTGGCAGAAGCCCAACAGCAGAAAAACGTCCAGTATGACAGGAATGCTCAAGCTAGAGAGTATGCTGTAGGGCAGCAGGTAATGGTTCTTATTCCTGTCAGAAACAACAAGCTGCAGGCAGCTTGGGAGGGACCCTACAAGGTATTAAGGAAGGTCAGTGATGTTAACTACATGGTGGAACTGCTAGGCAGGAGACAGGTGCACAAATTGTACCATGTTAACATGATGAATCCTTACAATGATAGGGTGGCCCTTGTGCTGAGTATTTGCAGTGGACTGCTGGAGGAAAGGAAGATCTGGTGACTGATCTCCTCAATGAGGCTTGGACTGACACCTCAGTGGAGGGGGGTAGCAGTATCCCAACTGCTATCATGTAACCAGGTTTGAGAAATCCAAACAGTGTTACAAGAGTTTGGGGACATGTTCACTGGGAAACCAGGGTGCACCCACCTGGTGCAGCACCATGTGGATACAGGACCCCAAAGGCCTATTAGGCAGGCCCCTTATAGGGTGCCTGAGAGAATCAAACAGACTCTGAGGAAGGAGATACAGGAAATGCTGGAACTAGGAGTAATTCAGGAGTCAAGCAGTCACTGGGCCTCCCCAGTGGTGCTGGTACCAAAGGATGGCAGCACTAGGTTCTGTGTGGACTACTGGAAATTAAATAGCCACACACAGATGCTTACCCCATGCCTAGGACAGATGAAGCCCTAGAGCAGCTGGGTGGGGCTATGTATCTTACCACCATTGATCTAACCAAGGGTTACTGTCAGGTGCTCTTGACTCCCAGTGCTAGAGAGAGGTCAGCCTTTGTGACTCCTTTTGGCTTGTATGAGTTCACAAAGATGCTGTTTGGGATGAAAAATGTCCCGGCGTCTTTCCAGAGGCTGGTACAGTGGATTTAAAAAAGTTTACACACCCCATGAGAGCATTTTAGGGACAGTAGGCTATTAGAGAAAGTTTGTCCCCAGTTATAGTAGCATAGCTGCTTCCCTCACAGACCTGACAAGGAAAACAGGTCAGATAAGGTAGTGTGGACTCCAGCATGTGAGCAGGCATTCCAGAAGCTTAAAGGAGCTTTAGGAAGACCCCCTGTGTTAGCCAGTCCAGATTACAGCAAATAATTTGTTGTGTAGGTAGATGCTTCAAACCATGGGGCGGGGGCTGTACTTAGCCAGATTTCATCAGAGGGAGAAGAGCACTCAGTGATTTATTTCATTCGTAGACTCCAACTCAGGGAGCAATGCTATGTAGCTGTAGAAAAGGAATGTCTAGCCATAGTGCGGGCACTGCAGAAACTTCAGCCTTATGTGTATGGAAGGAAAATCACTCTAGTTACAGAACACAATCCCTTAACATGGCTGAATTGAGCCACCCAGCAAAATGCCAAGTTACTAAGGTGGAGCCTAGGGTTGCAAGCATATGATATGACTGTGCAGCACCACAGTGGGGTTAGCAATGCCAACGTGGATGGGCTCTCAAGACAGGGAATGGGATAAGGTATTCCCAGATAGGCATAACCCTCTCAAGCAACGCTACTCAAGGGTCACTTGAAAAACTAGGTTGAGTTCTCTTGGGGGAGGGGAGAGAATTGTGAAGGCTGCCAGCCCATCTGACTATAATTTTGTAAATACTTCAATGTTATTTGTGGATAACAATATGGTGTGTATGCTTGTCTTACAAATGTAAGAAAACTATATGTTATGTTAAACTGTATGCTATGTGCTGAGTTTTAAGAATGTAACCACAGTGTAACCTACTGGAAAAGAACAGAGTTAACTTGCAAACTGTAAAAAAATAAGTGAGTTGTTTATGATGGTGTTTATCTCAGCTAGGAGACTAATTTCTGCAGCTAGAAATTCTTTCTCTTGTCTGGAAACAGAAATAATTACAGGTTTCAAAGGTAAAAGTGTGTAACTGTTTTACGACATCCAGTTCCAGGCAAACATCTAAAAGATAAGCATTTCTGACACAGAAGTGCTACATTTTAAGTTTCTGTTAGCCTGGGAACTGAAGTCAGAGGTGTCAAATAGTGATGTCATCCAGCTAACCCAGCAGTAATGTGTATTATTAGTTTAAGAACTATCTCTCAAAGAAAGTCTGTGCATTTTGTATCTTGTCTTTGGACCTAGAAACACCCTCTCATCAGCACTTCCCATCTATATTTGTTTAGCTCTGTAAGTAAATTATTTAGGGCATAGTACCTCTTAGATATAGATAGGAATACAGTAAAGATTAGTTTAGAAGTGTTCTGTATTTATTTATTTGAGACTGTCCTGCAATGTTTATTTAAAGTATTTCCTGTGATTCTGAGCTCTGTTGTCACTGTGTTGAGTTATTGATTATTGTCTTGTGCTTTTATTATTTATTATTAAATATATGTAAACCTTTTAATTGTGGCTGGTTTGTTTAGAGATATTTAAGCTCTTAGGGTACTTGCATATGTATTCGGTGACACTGTACAGGCCACTATTAAATAACCTTGCTGTTGGTCACACTTACCATTTGGATAATAGTAACATTACACAGTAGAATTAGTCACTCTTTGTAAGGATATTATAGTAGCTGATAAACGGCGGTTGGTGGCAGTGATTACTACCTTATAGTCTGGGCAGAAGGGGGCTTAGCTGGTGAACCTTTGCCAGCCTTCCCCAGGAGTGTCTGTGTGTTTGTATATAAATCAAATCTCAAAGTGTGTATGTGTGTGTTAGCTACTTAGGCAGGGACACGAAGCACTGGTAAAACAGAGAGGGTGCTGGAGGTTTTGGCTTGACCACTTGGCTGAGATCTTAACTCTATAGCTGTGTCAGTGGGAGTCGTATTGGGGATCTGGAGAGAGATGAAGAAACCAGCCCCAGACTGACTGTGATCTCTGTGTGCTCTTAAGGGAAATTGTACTTTACTCTGTGTGTACTTGTCATCCTCTCAATGTGCACATCCCTCACCAGTGATAGTGGGGAGGATTGAGGCTCCTTGATTACTGGGCCAGTGCAGGGGTGTTACAAACCCAACCAACAAACAGCTTCGTTGTTGATCATAACCTCTCCACCTTTAGTAAGGACCAGTCCATTGTAACACTAACATCAGTCAGCTGGTGGCCTCTTCAAACTCTTCTAATTGATGAAGCTGTAGCTTTTTTCAACTCAATTTTCCTTAACATACTAAATGAACTAGCCCTAATAAGAGCCAAAAATTTAAATCAGATCAGGCACCCTGGCTCTCAAAAAGTACTAAATTGCTCATGAAAGAGAGGAATATAGTCTAGAGAAAAATGAAGCAAGATAAAACAGCAATTGCTTGTCAGTGCTATATATGTCTCAGAAAATCTACTAAAAGTCTTATAAAAAATAGTGAAGAAAAATTATATCAAAATACATGTAGCAAATTCTAACAATTACAAAGCTTTTTGGACTACAATCAACCAGCTGTTAAAACCTGGAACACCAACACAATCTACACCTTCAACTTCTAACCGAAAAGTTACAGCATAGCAGTGAATTCAATACCCAACTCTCTTAATAAGCCCTGAGTACATGCAGATACAGGCTCCTTTCCTCTCGTGTTAGCGCACAAAACACTTGTTCTCAAACCAGTCTCAATTCTACAATGAAAAAAATATTACTAACCTTAAAACCTACCACATTTTTCCTTGATAACATACCATGTGAGCCCTTGAAACAGCTTTTCCTATTTCTATTCTAATCAACTATTCCATCACCAAAAGCTATGTCCCAGTTCTATAGAAAAGGTGCTACAATCTATTTCTCCATAAACACGGACACATAAATAAAGTCTAAAATTTCAGGCCTATAGCCATACTGTCTCTACTCTCAAAAATGATGGAGAAGCATATCCAGACTCAACTTAACAGCTTTTTCACTGACAGCTGTTTGCGTCCCTTAAACTTCATGGTTTCCATTATATTCTTAATACATGTTCAACTCTCACTTGCTTCATAACATCCGTTAGCCAATATCAAAACTCTTGAAACTTAGTTTCCTCACTTTTACAAGATCTGTCCAAAGCTATTGATGTGGTATCCTACCAGTAACACCTTCAAAAATTAGCTTGCCTAGTAATACATGAAACATCTCTGTCTTGGTTCTCCGGCTACCTCTCAAATAGGCAAAAGGCAGTAAAGTACAAAATAAGATCTCCTCTTTCTTTCCCATTACAGTGGAAGTCCATCAAGGATCCATTTTAGGTCCCCTGTTGTTAAGTGTATACATTAATGATCTCCACCTAGCCTCTAAACAAGCCACTATTCTACAGTATAAAGACAAGTCAATAGTTATCTGTTCTAATAAACCATAGATATAGTAATAACACACCCAAGAGTCATTTTCTACCATAGAAGGCTGGCTGCCTAATATACAGCTGTTCTTTAACCCTAAAAAAATATCCTATTTACCTGAAAACATTCAACTGACTACAAAAATAGTTTTAAAGTCACTTCCACTAACTCCACTTAATAGAACTAGTAAGTCAAACTAAGCTTCTAGAGTCACTATTGCCAAAAGTTCTACATGTGATCACCACATAAAAAAAGAGGTAAAAAAAAACACCTGCCAAAAGATAAGAGCACTCTGCAGTGTCAAACAATACCTCACAGATAATGTTAAAGGAAGCACTCCAGTTCTTTCTCGTACATGAACTACTTTACACTGCTCCCATCTTGACTTAACATTCAAAACACTCAACTCTCACTCTTGGAACAGTGCTATAATAAGATGCCAAAATCTACCACCTGTCATTATAGGATACATCAGTGTCTGGCCTTAAAAAAAAGTTCAGTGGTAAGAGCTAAAGCATTACCTTACATTTCCCCTAACTAGTCACTTCCCATAAACGTGTCTATTATCTAGACTGATGCCTTAGTTTGAAAAGTATTCTTCAACTTTATAAAAAAGTAGATAGCTAAGATCAACTGACAAAATGTTATTAACTGTTAAAAAGCTAAAAACTTAGCTGGTGACTTATTGTACTTCTTTTATCTGCCCAAAACTTGAAACTCCCTTCCTCTCACTGTAAGAAAGTCAGTAAGCACCAACTCTTTTTAAAGGACAAGCAAGAGAATGCTTAAAAGATTCTTGGCTCTGTACAAACAGCTCTTGGATGACAGATGTCAGTCTCACCCTTACTTTCTGGTATTATTTCTGTAATCCCGGTAAGCAAATACACCTCTGTCATTTGATATGTCTACATCTTCCCATTGAAAATACACTTTATTGAACTTCAAATGGAAGAGTCAGATTTAATGAAAGTGCATTTATACAAAAATGAACTTTCGTGAAAAACACTTCATTGAACTACAAAAAAAAACAACCCCCCCCCCAAAAACAAATGCAACAAACACATTTCTGCAGGAGGGCTTGCCCCGCTGCACCCCCATGTGGGAGCTGCGCCCCTCCACCCCTGCGATTTATAAGTACTATCTCGGAGATTGCACTACAATGGAGAAAAGAGAATATTCCCTTATCCTCACTGTACCAGGATCTATAACAAGCTATTGGTACATTAAAGGTTCCCCACACATACACCATTGAAGAATCAATGCACCTGCACCTGCACCACCACAGGACCCCAGAAATGGTGAATGCTCTTCGCTGAACTGTTTTTCACAAAAGTATATTTTTGTATAAATTCACTTTTGCTAGAGCGGACTAGTCATTTACTATATATAGCTATTCTAGTTTATAGTAGTGTAGCATGTTTACATCAGTAAGGTGAAAATGCCGATATGCCTGTGCCTGTTTGTAAGGAACTGCAAAATCTGCTTTAAATGTGGTTCTGGTAAAACCCTTGCAAATTCTCCATCTGTAACACATATACCTCTATAGAAAGTGATCAGTAAATTCTTAATGTCCAACTGCCTTAAAATGACTTAAACTTAGAGAGACCCCTCCTGTGATTGTGATTATATTCTGGTGGAGGAGGTGTGACTTCTAGAACTATGTAGTCTGGATTGCTAAGCTTTTAGAATTTTACCTCTGCCAAATTATTCTGAGAAAAGAGTCAGGTAAACAACAATTAGGCATGTCCCCATGTTGGAATAACGCAAGCCTCTGAGAACCTTCAAAACAGAGAAAACAAGGCCATCCCATAGATCCAAATCTGGGTTGTCATTACACCAGTGAACATCTGGTAGCTAGATGCCCCATTTGCCCCAGATGGGTTGAACCAGAAGAAAAAAATCTGTTTGGAGTCACCATTTTGGTTCTCTACCCAGAAGCTGAATAGTGGTGAGAATAAGATGAAATGTTTATCAAGTGTCAGGCAGGAGTGGGACAGACTATTTATTTATTTATTTATTTATTTATTTATTTATTTATTTATGTTTGTTTATGGAGGTAGTGTAGTGATCAATGTTGACTAATTTCTGGCTCAGCCCTGGTGAAAAATAAAAAAAATGTAAGCAATAACAGGGTATTTCAAACTAGTTACATAGAAAAAATGATGTATATACATTCTAGTGAACAAGCACAGTGCAATGTACAATCAAGCAGACTATAATGTACAATATTTACATTAGTTTCTAAAGTGAATCAATCTTCAGTGAATCTTTAGAGCGGGAAGAGACAGCAAAAGAAGATGGATTAGGTGATATGTCCTATGTTTTAGCAGGAGCATTTGGCTTGGATGAAGAAGTGTTTTTTAAGTTGCATTCTGAATTTGTAATACGTGTTGATTTCCTTTCTGATGATGGGGAGAGTTTGCCATGAGCATGTGCATGAGAGAAAAAAGCATGTTCTGTGCTGTCTATTTGGGTTCTACGGGGAATAAAAGTTGGTATGGCTTGTGAGTAGTATCTCAGGTTGTATGAGGAGGTTTTGTTTTTCCTGAAGCCTAGCTGTAACAGGAGTAAATGTATGAAGTTGGAGAGGTTTGTAGAGTTGGCATCCCAAAAGTAGGTTATATTGTTGTTTTATGGGTAGCCAAATGGCCTTTTTCATGGGGAATACAATGATGTTCATAGAGAGATGAGCTTGTAATGAATCTACAGATTCTGTTAGAGATAGTCTGGAGTGTGACAATGTTTTTTTTTTTTGAAGACAGAAACCCATATTCAAGTTGAGAAAGGAGAACTCCTTTACCAGTGGCTGTTCTGGCTGATTGAGGTAGAAAAGGGGAGATCATTTTGACACAGAAGAGGAAGGAGTTTATTTTGGCTCTCACTGTGTCTATGTGGAAATTGAAGTGTAGTGACTGATAGAGCCATAGTGCTGGGTATTTGAAGGTGGAGGATGTCTCTATGGGATATTTGTGTAGGTCAAAGATAGTTAACAAGTCATGTGCTTGGTGAATTTTCTGTGGAGTTTCAAAAAAACCTAGTGTTGGCCTTGGATGGGTTGAGAAGTAGTTTTTGGTTTATGACCCATTGTTGGCACATATGTATGTCTGACTAGAGTTGGCACTGAATGTTGGTGTGAGAGTGACCTGATTGGTAAATGACTCATGTCATCAGCATAGAGGATAAATAGGAGATGAAGGAGATCACAAGGAAGACAGAGAATAGGAGGGAGGCAAGAACAGATCCTTGTGGTACATCTTTGGTAATAAGTGCAGATTCTGATTGGAAGGATCCTGTTTTAAATATGAAGTGTCTATCAGTGAGGACATTTTTAAACCAGGGTGCATTGTCTGGACTGATACCAATCTCATTTAATTTGTTTTGGAGAAGATAGGGGTTAATGAGGTAATATGCCTTTGCTGGGTCCATAAATAGGGTGACTACAAGGAGACCAACTATTAGAAATTGTCAGGACACCATCAGTTAGGGAATAAATATCATAGTAGTTCATCCATGCCAGAATCCAACTTACTTGGAGAAGACAGGTGGTACTGCTGGATATAGAGGGAGAGTTGAATGCAGACTATTTTTTCAAGAAGTTATCCAGAATTGGGAGGATGGTTGGATATTTGATTTAAGAGAGACACATCTTTTGGGTTGGTTTGCTTTGGGAGGTGGTTAACTATATCAGTTTTCTAAATTTGTGGTATGATGTTTTTTGTGAGACATAGACTATATATGTGGGTGAGAAGAAGACATAGATGCTCTTTGCAGTGATATATTAAGCAGGGGTTTATGTTGTGAAATCCAGAAGGGGTATCATTGGAAACATTTTCAAATATAATTGAGACTTATTTGGGACATTTGCATTGGAAGAAGAGGTGGATGAGTGGTGGTGGGATGCGTAATACTTGATATGTGGGAGGTGTGGAGTTTATTGATGGGAGATTGCTAAATTATTTAAGGAAATATTCTGGAGAAAGCTTTGTTGTACCACATTGAATAGTGTCTGTAGACTGGGTATTATGAGGAGGTTAACCTCTTTCTAAGAGGTTGGAGGAATGCAATAAGGTAATTTGTTTCTTTGTAGATTTCTTTTGTGCCTCCTGATGGACTTCTTGGCTAGGTTATGCAAGACTATAAAGGAGGTGCATTTGTCAGTTGTGGGGATGTGTTTCCATTTTTGCAAAGGTTCATCCCTTAGAGTTAAAAATATGTTTGTGTTCACTAAATAGCCATTCAGTTTTGGTGGGTTTATATGGGAATAATTTGTCTTGCAGCTGAAGTAAAAAGTTGGTTAAGCTTACAGCTGCTATATTAGGGTAATATAAGATAGTATATCATTGCAGTTGAGGGCTATATTTGTGCTACTCTGGTTTCTGTAGGTTTTTAATATTGTTGGTAGTTTTATAGGATGGTTGACAACTATAAATGTGATTGGGCAGTGGTCACTTAGTGATGGTGACAGAATGTTTATGTCGGAGATGAAGTCTGGTATATTTGTAATAATCAGGTCAAGTGTGTAGTGTTTGGAAGACCTGAGGATAGATCTTTTTGGATCTTTTATGATATCAAAGAGATACACACCTGCTAGGAAAGTACCCATGTCAGATGAAAGAGGGCCACAATAATTAAGATCAAGTCTCCTAGAATGATTATGTTATTATTTTTGGGACATCTATTAAAGATGTTACTGAAGAGTGATCTGAATTTATTTAGGAAAGCAGGGGATGGTACATAGGCTGTAGTGATCAGTAGTGGTTTTCTTTGTGAGATAGAACATTTAGCAGAATATAGTTAGGATCAGAGTCTCAGGAGGAGTTTCCTTGGGCAAATACGCTTGGTTTTATCTTGTGTCTGCACAAAATTAGAGACCCTCCACCTGATTATTTGCCTGGTCTAACATCAATGACACATGATTCTCTGACTGCTAGACTGTCTGGGTTGTGTTGGGAAATAAAAGCACTTATGAGGTCTAGATTGTTTCTGATTCTACATGCACTGAGGATGGCACAAGCTACTGTAAAACAGGAGTTTAAGGGATATTAAGATAGATTTACCTCTGGCAATGAAAACTGGCTCTTTAGACCTGGATTCTTCACCTCACTACTAGAGAAATTGCTGTAGTATGTATCAATGTCTGTAAGTACCAGACAGATTTAAATGGTCTTAACATGACATTCAGCATTGATTCCATACAAGGCTCCTCAAGATGCATTGACTTTTCTTTTACTCTGGAGTTGACTCTCAGTAGAGTCTCTTGGAGAGTGTGGGAATATTGCCAAACTGGTGTCATGTAAATGCACGTGCAGGTATTGTTCAATAAAAGTCATGTCCTACAAGTACATCTACCAAAATATCATCAAAATCTACCATCTGCTTGTTTTTGGCCTCCTTCCTAGAACAAACAAACACGGGTCAAAGGCTTCTAAAAAGGTGTCATTCATGTTGTCTTAACTGGAGTGAACTATCCAGTCAAGTATTGCTTGGATATTGGATCTTGGATCTTATAAAAAATTATTTCCAGTCGTACTTAGATATGTTACTGATGCATATAACCCCATATGAATTGCAGAAGGACTCATTTCTGGGCATACTGCATTTCATGATAATTTCATCATAATTTCATGAACTTTAATCATACTTTGACTTAGAAATGGGATCCATTCCTATCATGGTATTAGAAACCCAAACGATTTGGAGAAATTAAAAAAGAGGGACTACTGATACCTCTCCGGTGATAGTTTCCTTTTTGTGTATTCATGGTACACAGCAATTAATTGTGTGAATAATCCGATGCCAAGATTTTAGTTACTCAATACTCTTCCTATGTGACAAATAACACTGAATGAAATAGCTTTTATTTGTAATGGTAGTAAGGAAGTTTTCTGAGCTTTGTGAGGGATTTGAATGGTAATTCACGTGGTTTAAAATTCACATATCTATTGGGCTCAAATTCTATTGCATTTTTGGATGTAGAATTGTATGTAGATGAAAGGAATGATATACAGTATAGACCTTTCAGGAAATTTACTGATGTCAACAATTTTCTTGATGCAAGTAGTATGCATCCCCCATTTGATTTAATCACTCCCTTATGGTGAGTTCAGGAGAATCTATCATAACACCTCAGATAAAAAAAAACTGAGTAAAGAAAAAGTTGATGGGGTTTTAATAGGTTATTGGATTGTGGTTATTCTGGGGAAATATTGGATGAAGCCATGGAAAAAATGTTACAACAAGGAAAGGGAGGTAAAAGATTTTGGCAAAGAATTAGGAAAGTTGGTAATGCACAAAATGATAACAAGAGATTGTTTTTCATGACAAATCCTCCCCCTTTCTTTGATTTTTGAGAAAAATAGTAAAATATTTGTGGCATCTGTTATGTCAGGATGCCATGGTGGGTTGGTAATTTACCAAACATGTCACCTTTTCATATGGGAGGTATAGCAATTTGAAATAATTATTTATTACTTTTACTAATAAGTGGGTTAGAATTGGGGCTCAAGCATGTGGGAACTATAAAGTTTGTAGTAAAATAAAAAAAAAATCTAACAGGAACCAAAATTAGTGGTAGAAAGTATGTAGTGAAGAAAAAGTTTAATTGTGATTTGTATGGAGTAAGATATATTATTGGTTGTGGGTGTTTGCATGCAAAATGGCATATAGGACAGACTAAATGCAATGTTAAAGTTAGAATTTTGGAGTACTTTGGTGATATTAAAAAGGGTAATTTGAGTAGCCATGTTGCAGAACATTTTTCAGTAGCACATGGAGGGTCTGGAGAAAGTTTCTTTGTTAGTGTCTTGGCCTGTCACCACTTGCCTGGAGGGGGGAGTAATTTTAAGGAAGAGTTAAACAAATCAGAATGCAAAATGATACTAAATTATAGAACATTACAGGGGGATGAATTTAGATGCTAATCTGATACTGTAGTGCATGTATATGTTTATTTATTATGATATTGCATTTTGAATGTATATTTTTACTGTAAAAAACAAAACAGCAACTAGACACAGAGGTAGCTTTAGCATTTTTGTTCATTTAATCCACAGAACTTCTTCAGAAACTAACAGTCATACTCCAAACTACTCACTTAAATACCTAATTAACTAATTAAATTACAAATCCACCAATGACAATGCAGTATGCAGCCAATCTCATAAATATTGAACAGTTCTTTCTAAGGTTTAAGAATACAGTACATAGAATAGAGTCTTTTGGCTTTTCCCAGTTAGGAGTTGCCACAGCGGAACTCTAGTCTGCTAATTATTGGCAGTGGATTTTTATGGTGCCGAGTTGCCAGCCCTATGCCCAACCTTCAAAGAAGGCACACCCATTCATGCACGCATCTACCTGCATGTCTGTAGACGACCACTAAAATCACCCAAAACCATGATGTTCAGATGTATCTTCATGGGTTCAGTACATGCAAGTAGGCAGAGTGAGTTTCTTGATTCATGGAGGCAGTCCTGTAGCTGGCAATGACTTGAATAGGTGTCCTACGAACCGATAGTTGCACCTGAATTGTCTCCAGGGAACCATACTGTTTAACCAATCCGGAAGTATATTTATCTTTAATGAATATTGTTACACTGCCTCCTTTAATTTTCACACCTTCCATTCATGGTCTGAATTTGTGCTAGGAGGTATAACCCAGTATGGCTGGAGTGCTCTCCAGTGCCTTGAACCATGTCTCCATGACTGCACAGATGTCAGCATCTTCCAAGATGAGGACTGCTTCCAGTGGGTGCAATTTCATGCTAAGAGTAAACATTGGGAGTTTAAATCCATGGTAAAGTAATTCAAATTTGTCAGCAAAATGGCAAATATAGCAACAGTATATTACTGAAAGAAAGCAGTTTTAAATTCTACACTTAACGTGTACAACTATTTACATGTTTAAATCCAATGAACCATACAGTACCTGGCATTAGTTATTCTGCCATTAAATGAAAGGTTTTAGGTCATGGTGTGTATACTTTTCCACTTTGAATGAATTTCTCTTAAAACAGGAGTTATTTCTGTGATGAGCAGACTAGGATAGTCCACATTCAGTTTGGACCATACCTGCTAATGCAATAGTTTGGGGTATAAATTGGCATTTTTTGATGCTCTATTTGTATACTGTTGATTTGACATTCATTAAACATCTTTTACTTTTTCCCCAAAAGGTATTCCATGCCAGTTTGCAATCCATATGATGTTGCTATCTTCTTTAATTTGCAATTGTAGGGCGGGCTTTAGCTGCACCCCTCCACCCCTGCGATTTATAAGTACTATCTCCGAGATTGCACTACAATGGAGAAAAGAGAATATTCCCTTATCCTCACTGTACCAGGATCTATAACAAGCTATTGGTACATTAAAGGTTCCCCACACATACACCATTGAAGAATCAATGCACCTGCACCTGCACCACCACAGGACCCCAGAAATGGTGAATGCTCTTCGCTGAACTGTTTTTCACAAAAGTATATTTTTGTATAAATTCACTTTTGCTAGAGCGGACTAGTCATTTACTATATATAGCTATTCTAGTTTATAGTAGTGTAGCATGTTTACATCAGTAAGGTGAAAATGCCGATATGCCTGTGCCTGTTTGTAAGGAACTGCAAAATCTGCTTTAAATGTGGTTCTGGTAAAAACCCTTGCAAATTCTCCATCTGTAACACATATACCTCTATAGAAAGTGATCAGTAAATTCTTAATGTCCAACTGCCTTAAAATGACTTAAACTTAGAGAGACCCCTCCTGTGATTGTGATTATATTCTGGTGGAGGAGGTGTGACTTCTAGAACTATGTAGTCTGGATTGCTAAGCTTTTAGAATTTTACCTCTGCCAAATTATTCTGAGAAAAGAGTCAGGTAAACAACAATTAGGCATGTCCCCATGTTGGAATAACGCAAGCCTCTGAGAACCTTCAAAACAGAGAAAACAAGGCCATCCCATAGATCCAAATCTGGGTTGTCATTACACCAGTGAACATCTGGTAGCTAGATGCCCCATTTGCCCCAGATGGGTTGAACCAGAAGAAAAAAATCTGTTTGGAGTCACCATTTTGGTTCTCTACCCAGAAGCTGAATAGTGGTGAGAATAAGATGAAATGTTTATCAAGTGTCAGGCAGGAGTGGGACAGACTATTTATTTATTTATTTATTTATTTATTTATTTATTTATGTTTGTTTATGGAGGTAGTGTAGTGATCAATGTTGACTAATTTCTGGCTCAGCCCTGGTGAAAAATAAAAAAATGTAAGCAATAACGGGGTATTTCAAACTAGTTACATAGAAAAAATGATGTATATACATTCTAGTGAACAAGCACAGTGCAATGTACAATCAAGCAGACTATAATGTACAATATTTACATTAGTTTCTAAAGTGAATCAATCTTCAGTGAATCTTTAGAGGGGGAAGAGACAGCAAAAGAAGATGGATTAGGTGATATGTCCTATGTTTTAGCAGGAGCATTTGGCTTGGATGAAGAAGTGTTTTTTAAGTTGCATTCTGAATTTGTAATACGTGTTGATTTCCTTTCTGATGATGGGGAGAGTTTGCCATGAGTATGTGCATGAGAGAAAAAAGCATGTTCTGTGCTGTCTATTTGGGTTCTACGGGGAATAAAAGTTGGTATGGCTTGTGAGTAGTATCTCAGGTTGTATGAGGAGGTTTTGTTTTTCCTGAAGCCTAGCTGTAACAGGAGTAAATGTATGAAGTTGGAGAGGTTTGTAGAGTTGGCATCCCAAAAGTAGGTTATATTGTTGTTTTATGGGTAGCCAAATGGCCTTTTTCATGGGGAATACAATGATGTTCATAGAGAGATGAGCTTGTAATGAATCTACAGATTCTGTTAGAGATAGTCTGGAGTGTGACAATGTTTTTTTTTTGAAGACAGAAACCCATATTCAAGTTGAGAAAGGAGAACTCCTTTACCAGTGGCTGTTCTGGCTGATTGAGGTAGAAAAGGGGAGATCATTTTGACACAGAAGAGGAAGGAGTTTATTTTGGCTCTCACTGTGTCTATGTGGAAATTGAAGTGTAGTGACTGATAGAGCCATAGTGCTGGGTATTTGAAGGTGGAGGATGTCTCTATGGGATATTTGTGTAGGTCAAAGATAGTTAACAAGTCATGTGCTTGGTGAATTTTCTGTGGAGTTTCAAAAAAAACTAGTGTTGGTCTTGGATGGGTTGAGAAGTAGTTTTTGGTTTATGACCCATTGTTGGCACATATGTATGTCTGACTAGAGTTGGCACTGAATGTTGGTGTGAGAGTGACCTGATTGGTAAATGACTCATGTCATCAGCATAGAGGATAAATAGGAGATGAAGGAGATCACAAGGAAGACAGAGAATAGGAGGGAGGCAAGAACAGATCCTTGTGGTACATCTTTGGTAATAAGTGCAGATTCTGATTGGAAGGATCCTGTTTTAAATATGAAGTGTCTATCAGTGAGGACATTTTTAAACCAGGGTGCATTGTCTGGACTGATACCAATCTCATTTAATTTGTTTTGGAGAAGATAGGGGTTAATGAGGTAATATGCCTTTGCTGGGTCCATAAATAGGGTGACTACAAGGAGACCAACTATTAGAAATTGTCAGGACACCATCAGTTAGGGAATAAATATCATAGTAGTTCATCAATGCCAGAATCCAACTTACTTGGAGAAGACAGGTGGTACTGCTGGATATAGAGGGAGAGTTGAATGCAGACTATTTTTTCAAGAAGTTATCCAGAATTGGGAGGATGGTTGGATATTTGATTTAAGAGAGACACATCTTTTGGGTTGGTTTGCTTTGGGAGGTGGTTAACTAGTTCAGTTTTCTAAATTTGTGGTATGATGTTTTTGTGAGACATAGACTATATATGTGGGTGAGAAAAAGACATAGATGCTCTTTGCAGTGATATATTAAGCAGGGGTTTATGTTGTGAAATCCAGAAGGGGTATCATTGGAAACATTTTCAAATATAATTGAGACTTATTTGGGACATTTGCATTGGAAGAAGAGGTGGATGAGTGGTGGTGGGATGCATAATACTTGATATGTGGGAGGTGTGGAGTTTATTGATGGGAGATTGCTAAATTATTTAAGGAAATATTCTGGAGAAAGCTTTGTTGTACCACATTGAATAGTGTCTGTAGACTGGGTATTATGAGGAGGTTAACCTCTTTCTAAGAGGTTGGAGGAATGCAATAAGGTAATTTGTTTCTTTGTAGATTTTTTTTGTGCCTCCTGATGGACTTCTTGGCTAGGTTATGCAAGACTATAAAGGAGGTGCATTTGTCAGTTGTGGGGATGTGTTTCCATTTTTGCAAAGGTTCATCCCTTAGAGTTAAAAACATGTTTGTGTTCACTAAATAGCCATTCAGTTTTGGTGGGTTTATATGGGAATAATTTGTCTTGCAGCTGAAGTAAAATGTTGGTTAAGCTTACAGCTGCTATATTAGGGTAATATAAGATAGTATATCATTGCAGTTGAGGGCTATATTTGTGCTACTCTGGTTTCTGTAGGCTTTTAATATTGTTGGTAGTTTTATAGGATGGTTGACAACTATAAATGTGATTGGGCAGTGGTCACTTAGTGATGGTGACAGAATGTTTATGTCGGAGATGAAGTCTGGTATATTTGTAATAATCAGGTCAAGTGTGTAGTGTTTGGAAGACCTGAGGATAGATCTTTTTGGATCTTTTATGATATCAAAGAGATACACACCTGCTAGGAAAGTACCCATGTCAGATGAAAGAGGGCCACAATAATTAAGATCGAAGTCTCCTAGAATGATTATGTTATTATTTTTGGGACATCTATTAAAGATGTTACTGAAGAGTGATCTGAATTTATTTAGGAAAGCAGGGGATGGTACATAGGCTGTAGTGATCAGTAGTGGTTTTCTTTGTGAGATAGAACATTTAGCAGAATATAGTTAGGATCAGAGTCTCAGGAGGAGTTTCCTTGGGCAAATACGCTTGGTTTTATCTTGTGTCTGCACAAAATTAGAGACCCTCCACCTGATTATTTGCCTGGTCTAACATCAATGACACATGATTCTCTGACTGCTAGACTGTCTGGGTTGTGTTGGGAAATAAAAGCACTTATGAGGTCTAGATTGTTTCTGATTCTACATGCACTGAGGATGGCACAAGCTACTGTAAAACAGGAGTTTAAGGGATATTAAGATAGATTTACCTCTGGCAATGAAAACTGGCTCTTTAGACCTGGATTCTTCACCTCACTACTAGAGAAATTGCTGTAGTATGTATCAATGTCTGTAAGTACCAGACAGATTTAAATGGTCTTAACATGACATTCAGCATTGATTCCATACAAGGCTCCTCAAGATGCATTGACTTTTCTTTTACTCTGGAGTTGACTCTCAGTAGAGTCTCTTGGAGAGTGTGGGAATATTGCCAAACTGGTGTCATGTAAATGCACGTGCAGGTATTGTTCAATAAAAGTCATGTCCTACAAGTACATCTACCAAAATATCATCAAAATCTACCATCTGCTTGTTTTTGGCCTCCTTCCTAGAACAAACAAACACGGGTCAAAGGCTTCTAAAAAGGTGTCATTCATGTTGTCTTAACTGGAGTGAACTATCCAATCAAGTATTGCTTGGATATTGGATCTTGGATCTTATAAAAAATAATTTCCAGTCGTACTTAGATATGTTACTGATGCATATAACCCCATATGAATTGCAGAAGGACTCATTTCTGGGCATACTGCATTTCATGATAATTTCATCATAATTTCATGAACTTTAATCATACTTTGACTTAGAAATGGGATCCATTCCTATCATGGTATTAGAAACCCAAAAGATTTGGAGAAATTAAAAAAGAGGGACTACTGATACCTCTCCGGTGATAGTTTCCTTTTTGTGTATTCATGGTACACAGCAATTAATTGTGTGAATAATCCGATGCCAAGATTTTAGTTGCTCAATACTCTTCCTATGTGACAAATAACACTGAATAAAATAGCTTTTATTTGTAATGGTAGTAAGGAAGTTTTCTGAGCTTTGTGAGGGATTTGAATGGTAATTCACGTGGTTTAAAATTCACATATCTATTGGGCTCAAATTCTATTGCATTTTTGGATGTAGAATTGTATGTAGATGAAAGGAATGATATACAGTATAGACCTTTCAGGAAATTTACTGATGTCAACAATTTTCTTGATGCAAGTAGTATGCATCCCCCATTTGATTTAATCACTCCCTTATGGTGAGTTCAGGAGAATCTATCATAACACCTCAGATAAAAAAAACTGAGTAAAGAAAAAGTTGATGGGGTTTTAATAGGTTATTGGATTGTGGTTATTCTGGGGAAATATTGGATGAAGCCATGGAAAAAATGTTACAACAAGGAAAGGGAGGTAAAAGATTTTGGCAAAGAATTAGGAAAGTTGGTAATGCACAAAATGATAACAAGAGATTGTTTTTCATGACAAATCCTCCCCCTTTCTTTGATTTTTGAGAAAAATAGTAAAATATTTGTGGCATCTGTTATGTCAGGATGCCATGGTGGGTTGGTAATTTACCAAACATGTCACCTTTTCATATGGGAGGTATAGCAATTTGAAATAATTATTTATTACTTTTACTAATAAGTGGGTTAGAATTGGGGCTCAAGCATGTGGGAACTATAAAGTTTGTAGTAAAATAAAAAAAAAAAATCTAACAGGAACCAAAATTAGTGGTAAAAAGTATGTAGTGAAGAAAAAGTTTAATTGTGATTTGTATGGAGTAATATATATTATTGGTTGTGGGTGTTTGCATGCAAAATGGCATATAGGACAAACTAAATGCAATGTTAAAGTTAGAATTTTGGCGTACTTTGGTGATATTAAAAAGGGGTAATTTGAGTAGCCATGTTGCAGAACATTTTTCAGTAGCACATGGAGGGTCTGGAGAAAGTTTCTTTGTTAGTGTCTTGGCCTGTCACCACTTGCCTGGGGGGGGGTAATTTTAAGGAAGAGTTAAACAAATCAGAATGCAAAATGATACTAAATTATAGAACATTACAGGGGGATGAATTTAGATGCTAATCTGATACTGTAGTGCATGTATATGTTTATTTATTATTATATTGCATTTTGAATGTATATTTTTACTGTAAAAAACAAAACGGCAACTAGACACAGAGGTAGCTTTAGCATTTTTGTTCATTTAATCCACAGAACTTCTTCAGAAACTAACAGTCATACTCCAAACTACTCACTTAAATACCTAATTAGCTAATTAAATTACAAATCCACCAATGACAATGCAGTATGCAGCCAATCTCATAAATATTGAACAGTTCTTTCTAAGGTTTAAGAATACAGTACATAGAATAGAGTCTTTTGGCTTTTCCCAGTTAGGAGTTGCCACAGCGGAACTCTAGTCTGCTAATTATTGGCAGTGGATTTTTATGGTGCCGAGTTGCCAGCCCTATGCCCAACCTTCAAAGAAGGCACACCCATTCATGCACGCATCTACCTGCATGTCTGTAGACGACCACTAAAATCACCCAAAACCATGATGTTCAGATGTATCTTCATGGGTTCAGTACATGCAAGTAGGCAGAGTGAGTTTCTTGATTCATGGAGGCAGTCCTGTAGCTGGCAATGACTTGAATAGGTGTCCTACGAACCGATAGTTGCACCTGAATTGTCTCCAGGGAACCATACTGTTTAACCAATCCGGAAGTATATTTATCTTTAATGAATATTGTTACACTGCCTCCTTTAATTTTCACACCTTCCATTCATGGTCTGAATTTGTGCTAGGAGGTATAACCCAGTATGGCTGGAGTGCTCTCCAGTGCCTTGAACCATGTCTCCATGACTGCACAGATGTCAGCATCTTCCAAGATGAGGACTGCTTCCAGTGGGTGCAATTTCATGCTAAGAGTAAACATTGGGAGTTTAAATCCATGGTAAAGTAATTCAAATTTGTCAGCAAAATGGCAAATATAGCAACAGTATATTACTGAAAGAAAGCAGTTTTAAATTCTACACTTAACGTGTACAACTATTTACATGTTTAAATCCAATGAACCATACAGTACCTGGCATTAGTTATTCTGCCATTAAATGAAAGGTTTTAGGTCATGGTGTGTATACTTTTCCACTTTGAATGAATTTCTCTTAAAACAGGAGTTATTTCTGTGATGAGCAGACTAGGATAGTCCACATTCAGTTTGGACCATACCTGCTAATGCAATAGTTTGGGGTATAAATTGGCATTTTTTGATGCTCTATTTGTATACTGTTGATTTGACATTCATTAAACATCTTTTACTTTTTCCCCAAAAGGTATTCCATGCCAGTTTGCAATCCATATGATGTTGCTATCTTCTTTAATTTGCAATTGTAGGGCGGGCTTTAGGCAACAATTTCATAACTTTAAGGAAGGAGCATGACTCCATAATACCCAACAATCTGTTACACTTGATGCTTTTAATCTGAAATAGTATGAGACAAACATATACTTTCTTAGTCTTTCAAGACATGTTCATGCTCCTATGAAAAAGTTACATCACTGGAAGTCTGCTAGATTTTATTTTTGTCAGTATTTATTGGTGTGCTGTCCCTATATAAAAACAATTCTAGAATGTAACTGATGGTCTGTATAAAAAAAGAAGCTATGTACTCACCATAACATTCCATGTGTGTTGTCCATCTCACCTTCATTCATACTAGGTTGGGTTTGAATCTGATCCTCGAATCTGACTCGGCCTTATATACAAGCTTGAAGTCTTCCACAAGGTCATGGTTAAACCCTAACCCATCATGCACTAGTAGACCTCCCAAGATCTTGTTTGCAGTTATAAAAAAGAATACAAAATAAGGGTAGTTTAAAACCCTATAGAGCAATCAAGAAGGTCAGAGATCACTAATAGCCAATTTTATCAACTCGGTCTTCCAGGAGGAAAAGGCTGGGGGAAAGGAGGGTGGGATGTAAGAATGAAGGTGAGATGGACAACACACATGGAACGTTATGGTGAGTACATAACTTCTTTATGAGTTGCTGTCCTATCTCATCTTCATTCTTACTAGGTTGAAACTGTGTCCCTAGCACCATCTTTCTTGGGTGGCTCAAGGGAGAATATTCTTCAGAATCATGGAACCAAAGGAGGCCCTGTTCCTGGAGGTCAAATCAACTTTGTAATGAGTGATAAAGGTATGTGGTCTTGCCCACATTGCTGCAGTACAAATTTTATCAATTGGCAGTCTAGCCCAAAAGGTGGAAGAAGTTGCAATGGCTCTTGTAGAATGGCCTTTTACTTTATGTTCTGAGATTTATAAACAAAGATTATATAATCTGAGTGCCATTTAGAAAGTGTCACTTTAGAAATTGGAGTACCTTTTTTTTAATCTGAAAAGGATATGAATAGTTGGTCAGATTTTCTGAAGTTCTTTGTCCTATGTAAGTAGAAGCATAATTGTATATGCAAATCCAGTTGGTGCAACATGTATTCCACCTTATTCTCGTAATTATGAAAAAATACTGGTAGCTCTATGGCTTGGCTCAAATTAAATTCTGAACATATTTTGGATAAAAAGTAAGGGTTTGTTTGTAAGGAGACTGGAAAAGCATGTAGGGGAGCTTTATTGTAAGGCTTGCAGCTCTGACACTCTTCTTGTAGTAGTAATTGCTATCAAAATAATCGTTTTCCAAGGCAAAAATCTGAGTTCGCAGGATGATGCTGGCTCAAACGGGGAAAAATTAAATGGGATAAGATAAAATTCAAGTCCCTTGGTGCTGGAGGGCCTTTAATAGGTGGTCTTAAAATAAAAATACATTTAAGAAAGGCTTTGCATAGTCTGTGAGACATAATATTGAGGCCTGATTCACCTAAATGGAAATTGGATATTCCTGCTAGCTGAACTCTAGTGGTAGCTGTGACTGTGCCTTCATTGAATAGTTTCACCAAGAACTCTAGAATCGAACCTACTGGGGCAGAAAACAGTCAATATGATTATGAGAAGCCCATAAAGAGAATCATTTTCATTTGCTTCTATATATCTTTCTTGTTGAAGCCTTATGAGAAGAAATTGTGTTTTACTGTAAAAGAAAAGTTAGGTAGCCTGGTTATGGTTGGAATCAGAGCAGCCAACTTTGGAGTTTGAAGGGAAGGATGGAGCGTTCCTGATGCATGAGTCAGAAGGACCCGAACTGGGTCGAGAATCCAGGGCTCCTCCCGGAGATGAGGCCACAGGAAGGGGAATCAGATTTGATGAGGCCAGTATGGGGGGATGAGTATCAAGTCTCTTCCCAAGTAATTGGCTTTCTGAGAACTTTGGGTATCAACAGAAAGGGAGGAAAAAAGTAGAGGAGAGCCAAGGGCCAATTCTGTACAAGTGCATCCCTTGGTGACTCCCCTGGAGGGGTGGATCAGGGCAAAGTAGCTGTTGCATTTGGCATTCATGGATGTGGCAAAAAGGTTGCAGCAAGGCTGGCCCCATTTGCAGAAAATCTTTTCTGCCACCTCCTGTTTTAGGGACCACTCATGAGGCATTAGAATCACTCTGCTGAGTGTCTGCAATCACGTTGGATTTCTCTGGTATGTGCATTGCTATCAGAAAGCATTGGGAAAAGGTTGCCCAGTGCCATACTCCCAGGGCCTCCCAACAAAGGGGGTAAGATCTAGTTCCTCCTTGTCTGGTTATGCACCATACAACTGACATGTTGTCTGTCTGTACTGCAATAGTTCCCAGTGGAAGAGAGTCCTGGAATGCTTGCAATGCTAAAAGCACCTCTCTCATCTCTAGGACAAAGATGTGCAAATGGACCTCGTGATCCTGCCAAGTGCCTTGGACTGTTTTCCCAGATAATCCCCCCCCCATCTGAGAAGCATCTGTGGTCACTGTGGCTAGTGGTTGAAGAAGTACAAAGTGTCAAACTAGCATCACATGAGTAGAGTAAAGCCACCAACAAAGTTATTTTTTGCAAGATTCTGTTATCAATATTTAGTGGGACAGGGGCAGTTCTTGCATTGACCACTGAATGGACAGTAGCCACTGGAGAATTCTCATGTGCAAATGTGCTACAGGGATTAATGTTATTGTTACTGCCATGGTCCCCAAGACATTTAGGACTGTACTTGCTTGCATTTTTGTCTTGGAAAGAAGATTTAAGACTTGCCATTGTAGAACTTGTACCCTTTCTGGAGGAAGTTTGGCCATCACCTTTGCTGTATCTAATTCTGCTCCTATCAAAATGATATGCTGAGATGGCAGCAAGGCAGATTTCTCATAGTTTATTGTGAATCCTAGGTGAGAGAAGAATTGCAAGGTGGTGTCTCTCACTTTTGTTAGTAGATGCTCGGTTGTGGCGGTTAGGAACCAGTTATCTAAGTATGGAAACACTCAAAATCCTAGGCGTCTCAAGTGAGCCACAACTACTGCCATACACTTGGTGAACACTCTGGGGGCTGTTGTGAGGCCAAAAGGCAGAGCTCAAAACTGGTAATGGTTGGCTGCCAGCTGAAAGTGCAGGTTTCTCCAGGATCTCCTGTCCATTTTTATGTGGTAGTATGCATTCAGGAGGTCTAGCGAGCACATCCAATCGTCTTGTCCCAGTAAAGGGAGAATTGACTGTAGTGTTACCATCCGGAACTTGGACTTTCTTACAGATTTGTTTAGGTTGCTGAGATCCAGAATTGGTCTCCGGTCCCCTGTTTTCTTTGGAACTAAAAAGAATCTTGAGTAAGTTCTGAATCCTATTTGGTCTGTGGGGACTATTTGGATGACTCTCTTGTGTAACAACTTTTGAATTTATAGAGTTGCCTGTTCCCTTTGACTGGGTGGAATGTCTGGAATTTTTTTTATGTTTGGAATAGAGAAGAAAAAGGGTATGGAGTCAACTCTGGATATGATGCTTGGTACCCACTTGTCTTTTGTTATTGTTAGCCAAGCTTTTGGGTACAAAGATAAGTGGCCTCTGACTGCCTCCAGAGATGGACAGGTGGGCCTCCCTTCAGGAGCACTGAAAGGGCTTACCAAAGAAGTATTTCCTGTTGCCCTGATTCTGTGGACCCCCTCTGTCGCATGATCGGCATCTTCCATTACCACTTCCCCCCCCTCTGCCCCTGGGGGAAGAATCACCAAGTATGTCCTGGAAAGCTATCTGGGATTTTTGAAACCACATTTTCCCACTTCCTTTTTAACCTTTGGGATAAGGATCTGGTAGGTAGGGAAAAATGGACGCCTAGAGCAGAGAGTCTTTCCTTCTTGTTCACACCTAGTTTGTGTGTCCTTGACTTTAGGCCTGAACAGAGATGAGCCATTGAACTGGGCATTCACAAAGGAAGATTTAAAGGGCTCAACAAAGTCACACACGGACATCCAAGAATGTCTCCTTAGGGAAATTCCTGAACCTGCTGCTTTGCTCGCTCCATCCGCTGCATAAGAAATCAGTCTCATGGAGGAGTTGACCACTGAATTTAAGGTAGAGAGCTAAGAGGAAACTTTCTTTGACACCCCTTCAGCTACTGAACCTTGGAAAGTATCTCCTAGCTCCTTCAGGAGATCTCTCAGTAGTCTAGTAAATTGAGTCAGGTAATTCAGCGATCTAAGAGAAAACGTCTCTGAAGAAAAAATGCACTTTCCATATCTGTCCATCGTGCGGGACTCCTTGTTCGGTGGATGGACAGAAGATGTCTCTGAGAGTTCCTTCTTGGTGGCTGCCACCGACACCATAGCATCTACTGGGACTCCCTTAGTTAAAAAATTTTTGTCTGATGGTGAGGTGATGAATGTATTTGGCTTCTGATGAACAAGTTCCACTGAATCTGGAGACTCACACGCCTTTCAAGAAACTAAGTCCATAAGTTCGTTGGAAGGTGGAGACATCCAAGTGGAGGAAGGGTGAGATCCAAAAGCCTTCAAGTACACAGACTCCTCTGCTGAAGGGTTGGAGGACTTCCAGCCACCTCTCTGTTTAAGTGATCGTGGGGACCCTTTAGCTTCATTGAGGTCCATATCCAAAGTGATGGACCCCTCTGGGGAGCCTAAATGCTTCCTCTTGCATAACCTCGTCTGAAGGACCTCTTCAGAGGGGTAGTCTGGAGAGGTTTCAGAAGAATGGAGGCACCCTTTGGGGCATCCTGAGGCCTAGGATCTCTGTATCCCTGTGGATACAAGGGTATAGAGGCAGACACTGGTGCCTTTGGGGGAAGTATTTCCAGAGAAGAGAGTGGAGCTGCCTGTGGAGTCAGCACTCTCATCATCACCTCAAAAGCTCCCTGCCCCTGATCCAAGGAAACTTCCAACTCTGAAGAACTGGAGGAAATGCCTGGGACCAAGGGGGATGGCTTCAAGACTGAGGTAGGAGCTGAGCTCACCTGAGCCGATGCCCTGAGTGGCAAGTTCAGATCTGCTAACTGTCCGATCTGACCCCCCCCCCACACCCGATTGGAGAGCATTGGCTCCTAGACTCCTCGAGATCCAATGGAGCCGAGGACATTGGACCAATGTTTGGATGCAAAGATCCTGTGATAGGCCTCTGTTCTGATGGTTCCACCAATATCAGCTCTGGACATTTCAGCTCCAAGGTCCGAGGTCGGATCAGAGGAGGAATCGATGCAGAAGGGGAGGATTTGGTTGGATCCGAAGCCCTCGGGGTTGGATCCAATAACTTGGTGAGCGCTGGTGTCCTAAACAGCCTCTGCACCACTCAATCCATGTCATTGTTGGACAGCCTCCTGAAAGACTGAGTTGAGGGGGTACGAGATTTGGAAGGCTGGAGCAAAGGTGACCTGAGAGTAGGGGATACTGGTTCCAAGCTAGGGGACTGGGTCTGCAACTGAAACTCCACCAGCACTGAAACTGAAGGTGCTGAAGTAGTAGACCTCTTGGATTTGACAGCCTTAGGATCTGGAGAGGATACTTTGGAAATCTTTTTAGAAGGGTCCAGCAGAGCACTAGAAGAGGAAGATCTCTTCCCACACTTGTGTGATTTTGATGAAGGAGACTGGTCAGACTTAGAATACTGGACCTTCTTGTATTGCTTCCAAGAAGGGGGTTTTCAACAAACCTCTAAGAATCAACTGATTCTTTCTCTCCAAAAAAGCCCTGTGACTGAAAGAGTGACAGATTGAACAGGACTCCTGGAGATGGACTGCTGCTAATCAGTACACACAAATAGTATGCCTATCAGTAAAGGACATTTTTTTGTTGGCATTTTTCACATTTTGTAAACCCAGAAGGTTTTGAATCTTTGGAAGATATTGTAACAACAAGAACAACAACAAGAAATGCAGCTAATAATCAGAATATATATATATATATATATATATATATATATATATATATATATATATATATATATATATATATATATATATATATATATATATATATATATATATATATATATATATATATATCATCATCTTCCGGCTGTTCCCGTTAGGGGTCGCCACAGTGGATCATCCATTTCCATTTCTTCCTGTCCTCTGCATCTTTCTCTGTCACACCAACCACCTGCATGTCCTCTCTCACCACATACATAAACCTTATCTTAGGCCTTCCTCTTTTCCTGTTACCTGGTAGCTTCATCCTTAGCATCTTTTTCCCAATATACTCCGCATCCCTCCTCAGTACATGTCCAAACCAACGTAATCTTGCCTCTCTGGCTTTGTCTCCAAACCTTTCAACCTGGGCTGACCCTCTAATATATTTATTCCTAATCCTGTCCACCCTCGTCACACCCAGTGCAAATCTTAACATCTTTAACTCTGCCACATCCAGCTCTAACTCCTGCCTGTTTGTCAATGCCACTGTCTCCAACCTATATAACATAGCTGGTCTCACTACCCTCTTGTAGACCTTCCCTTTCACTCTTACTGGTACTTGTCTGTCACTCCTGACACTTTTCTCCACCCACTCCACCCTTCCTGTACTCTCTTCTTCACCTCTCTTCCACACTCACCATTACTCTGAACTATTGATCCCAAGTATTTAAACTCATCCCCCTTCGCCACCTCTACTCCTTGCATCCTCACCATTCCTCTATCCTCCCTCTCATTCACACACATATATTCTGACTTAGTCCTACTGACCTTCATTCCTCTTCTCTCTGGAGCATATCTCCATCTCTCCAGGGTCTCCTCCACCTGTTCCCTACACTCATTACAGATCAAAATGTCATCTACAAACATCATAGTCCATGGGAACTCCTGTCTGATCTCATCTGTAAACCTGTCCATCAGCATTGCAAATAAGAAAGGGCTCAGAGCTGATCCTTGATGTAATCCCAACTCCACCTTAAATGCATCTGTCACTCCCACCGCAGACCTCACCACTGTCACACTACCCTCTATATATATATATATATATATATATATATATATATATATATATATATATATAATTTTTTTATTTGATTTTTCAACAACAAGAACAATAGTTAACCAACAGTTGTTTAAGACAAAGAGAAAAGGATGGCACAGCCCTCTAACTTAAAAAGGGCTATGCCTGGAGTGGTGAAAAGGGGGGTGGGAGCCCTATAACTTAAAGGGACTAATGGAAAGGCAGTTCTCTAATTTAAACAAACTGACCTTAAAAAGATAATACAAAGATAAAAAAGAGCCTTCTAACACAAATGGGCTATTTAAAGTGAAGTTGGGATAGGTAGAAAAGGCCTAACAGAAAAAAATGACATAAACGCCAACACCTTGGATCAACTTATTCACACCCCCTCCAGGGGCAGTAATATCCTAGACCTGGTCATTACCAACATGGGCGATCGGTGTTCCATGCCAGAGGTCAATTCTTCGTTGGTCAGATCCGATCATAAGCTAATCACCCTAGGCATCCACATCCCGCCCCCACCCCTCTTTAGGGAAACCACGATAAAAAATGTCTCCAAAGCCAACGTCACACTTCTTAAGACAGAAGTGGCAAACTTCATGACACCCATGGAGATGGACAATAGAAGTACAACTGCAGAATCCTACACAAATGCACTTTATAAGCATTTACATGAGTGCATAGATTGTGCTATCCCTAACAGAAACAAGATGCTATCCTCCAAAAAAAGAAAGCCAATCTGGAGGTCCCCTGCCATAAACAAACTCTACAACAGAAGAAAGAAACTGTTGCAAAAAAAGGAGTAAAATCCCATGATTGGAGGAACTCCCTGGTCAGCCTCAGTAAGAAGCTGAGATCCCTTATAAACTCATCCAAAGCTAGTTACGAAAACAAAATTACCACTGATTCTAAAGACAACCACAAAGCATTCTATAGCTATGTCAAGAATCTCAATGGCAACACTCAGATCTGCTCTGAGTTTTAGCACAATGGCACTAAATATACATAACCAACTGATATTGCCAACATCCTGGTAGATAGGTTAAGGGCTAACTTTACCCCCCCTCACCCCTAAAGGGTCCATCTCTATACAGGAAGAATGCAAAGTTCCTATAATCATGGCTGCACAGGTAAAAAACACACTCTCCTAAGCCAAGAACACAGCATCCTTGGGACCTGATAACATCCCAGGCTGCTTTCTACATGAACTACAGAATGAACTGGCACCCCACCTAAGCACCATGTTAAATCATAGCCTCACCTCAGGCTTTGTGCCCACTAAATGGTGCACAGTGACGGTTATCCCACTCCACAAAGGGGGAGCCATCTTGGACCCCGGGAACTACTGCCCCATTAGCCTAACAAGCCTGGTTTTCAAGGTCATGGAATGTATTATCATGAAACTTATAAACAAAGACATTGGTAATCTCCAAACTCTGGGCCCCACCCAGTTCGGGTTTGTAAAAGGCAGATCATGTCTCCTAAACCTGACAGACTTCTTTGAAGCAGTCACAAAAGCCATAGACGAGGGTAGGGTGGTTCACACAGCCTATCTAGATCTTGCCAAGGCTTTTGACACCATCCCCCACTTTGGAACTATAGATAAACTCACTAAACTAGGTATAAATCCCTATGTCACAAGATGGGTTGCCAACTGGCTGTCTGACAGAACCCACACTGTGAAAATAGCAGACTCCAAATCTGACTTCAGGCCAGTAACAAGTGGAGTGCCACAGGGTATAGTCCTAGGTCCTCTCCTGTTTGATATCTACTTTTCTGAAATACAGGCTAACACAGTAGGTTTTTGGCTAACAAAGTTTGCAGATGACTGCAAACTAGGAGCCATAATCAAAACTCCTAATGATGTGGACCTCATACAAAAGCGCCTCACTGAGACAGATGTCTGGTGTCAAAGCCATGGCCTCAAGCTCAATGCCAAAAAGTGCATTGTTATCCCCTTTGGTAAAAACTCTGCACCCATGAGCTATCACATAGGTGGTAGTCTACTTAACACCAAAAGTGTGATAAGAGACCTTGGGACACAGGAGGACAGTAGTCTCTCCTTTGATAATCACATCACCACAGTAGTCAGGAAATCCTTCAACATGACACACCTCATCACAAAAGGTTTCTCATCCAGGAAAAAAAGAGGTCATTGTTTCCCTCTACTCATCACTCATTAAACCCATTATAGAGTAGAACTCCCCTTTTGGTATGTCCCCCATAAGACATCTACAATAACTGGAAAGGCAGCAGAAATACCTCACAAAGAGGATTACCAGCCTCAAACAGATGCCCTACGCAGACCATCTGAAAAAACTCAAGCTTTACTCCGTCACATATCACCTACTCAGTGGCGATTTCTGCCTAAAATACAAAGCTATGTCAAACCCAAAGCTGATGGACATACTCCACTTAAAGAAATCCCAATCTCTCTGAGATACATGCTCTAGGGACCTAAACCTTGCCACCACAATAAACAGAACATGCAGATAAATTCCTGCCCAAGAGACTTCCCATACTCTGGAACAAACTACCTATCTATATCAAACAGAGCTCCTCATTAGCACTCTTCAAAAAAAATCTTGAAGATTGGATGGGAAATGGGAAATTCACCCCGGGGATCACCTCTGTGGCTCTGCTCGACAGGGGCACAGGAAAATAATTTTCTTGTTTGGTGAAAGCCAGGGCACCTTTTTGGCTAGGCTTATATAGGCCCTAAGGCCAATAGCCTAGTACTTACCTATGAACCTATGAACAGCAGTATAACCACAGAAAACTCTTGGAAATAGCAAACAATTAACACAACAAGTTATTTGCAGAAAAATCCAACAAGAAACAAACGATTTCCCACAAATATGAAACAAGAAAAAGTTTACTTAGCCAGAGCCAGTAGGAAGAGCACCTGATCTTGTTTAGTGACAAATTAGATCTGGGGAGCTTTCCTAGTCTATGACGGGATAGGGTTTAGCCATGAGCTAGTGGAAAACCTCAAGCTTGTATATAAGGACCGAGTCAGATCCGAGGATCGAATCTGAACCCAACCTAGAAAGAATGAAGGCGAGATAGGACAACAACATATAGTTTAGATTTGGCATCGGTAGGATCATAGCTGCTAACTGCTGGTCCTTTTAAATTACCTTTTTTTTTCTTTTTTTGAATACAATTTAATGCATTATAAGCAGAGACACTGATTTGCATCTCTTAAAAATGAAATTCCAATTTTTGTGATATGAAATCCAGAAATTACATTGTATATATGCTGAATTAAGACAGATTCCAGGCACAGAAAGCTCAATAAAGTAAACCTACAGTGTTTTAATTAGTTAAAATAAGAATGATCTAAGGAATAAATGTGCTAGCACAAAAAAGTGAACTTATGTGGAAAGCCTATATTACAACAGCACAAATGTTTGACCATTTTTCCCTGAGGAAATTTGGAATCTGTGTCCCTGATCTCAAGATTTCATAAGCACCTTCACTAAAACTTTACTTTCCTAAAACATTTACATAATTTCTCATCAATCTATGCAAGTGTTTCTATTACAAAATAATATTACCTTTCAATATTACTAACTGTATTTTTTTCTTTTTACAGGCATTCTTCATTTTAACAATTATCACTGATTTTCTTGATCTTCTGTCTAAGTCTTCATTTTAGCTTTGCAAATTATGGAACAAAAAACTTTTCTATGAACACTGTATACGTATCATAAATCATTTGCACTATCTGTAGTTTTCTCTTCTTGAATAAAACAAATGCATAAATCACTATTAGGATTCCTTTCAGCTCTATTAACATACACTTGTTGAAAAATATTTTAGTCACAGGACTGTTTGCTGTGTGATCAGTTCTACCATTACATTCCCTTAGTATAAACTTATTTAAAAAAACTGAATGCTGTTAACTTAGTCATCTGTAACAGGATGTGACTTTGTGGAATCCCATACTTTTACAGCCACTTCTGTGTACATGCTCCGGTTTCCATATCCTGAACATTAATTTATGCTTCCATTAACAAAGCAACAACTTGGGAAATTTAAAATATCAGATGAATTTTTAATAATAGGTAACTTGATGTATGAATGTTTAGTTTTTACAGACTAAGCAGTTATCTTACTATGCATTGTTTGCTATGGATCATATTCCTGTAATTTCTGGTTATAACCCTGCTTGTAGTCAGTCATTACTTTTGTTAATTAATTTTCCAGTACCTGTTTTATGAAACTCAAGGTCATGGGGAAGAGATATCAAGCAGTTTTCTCAAGCCATAGAATTATTTTATGTAATCTATTACAGGACACTCACACACAAACACACATACATGCACAAATGTGCTCATTCACACATACATATACCTGGACACGTGCAGTCATGTTTAGATGCCTGCTGTATCCACTTAAGGGCAACTCAGAAAGTTTCTAATTCACCTATTAGAATATGCTTGGGCAGGTGATTGAAATAAGAGTTGCCATAGAAGCTCATATTGTTACCTTATGAACTCAGGCTGAACAGAAAAGGCACTCTAGTGATGAAATGAAAAAGGGAATGAATTGCTATAAAGCAGTAGTGTTAAGTACTTCACCACTGTGTTGCCATTCGCCATTTAATATTTTTGGCATTTGGTGCAGTGCATGGTACTGTTTTGGACCAATCTTTTTAAACTCAGCCATTTAGTCAGATACTGTTTGTATAGAATTTCTGCTATGTAACTGAAATATATATCATTAAGCAATATCATAACTTTAGGAGTAAAATTATTTGACATTATATTTACCTGTTGTAAATGTGCATTTTTACTTAGTGTGGTAATCATAGGAGGTCTGTTCATTAAACTATTGGTTTCAGACCCAGAAGTACAAAAGGAAGGCAGCTTGTTTCTAATTATTTTGTAACACATACATACAAATAAGTACAGGCATTAATGCCCTTCTAGCTTGCCAATATACCAAAATACTTGTTCCCATAATAAGTGTCCAGGCTGTTCTTAATATATCTAAACTAGTAATGCTGTAGTCTGTTCCATGCATCAGCTGCTCTCTCGGAGAACCAATTAATACACTTCTCATTCCTGTAGAATCTTCTACACAGGTTGTCTGATTATTCCCTACTACTTCTTGATTACCCCAAACATTTCCAGAGGTAGTTGTCTCTAAATGCCCTATATACCTGAATAACATCTCCACTTAGATATCTGTAAGAGACACTGTGCAAGTTCAGGTATTTTAGTCTTTCATAATAATTTAAATGTTCACATCCCATGGATGCCCTGGGTATATTTGTATATTTCCACTGTGCTCTTTCCACTTTATTCATGCTTGTTTTCTTATAAGGTTTCCATATTGCTATTCCATACTCAAGTTTGGGTCTAAAGTAACTAACAAACAATAACTTCATCATTTTGGATTCCCTAGACTTTATAAATCTTTTTTATACAACCTATTGGTTGATATGCTCAGAAAAACTCAAAGCTGGATCTACCCATATGCCCAGATCCTTAAATGAATCTACAGTTTCAATCACTGTGTGGTGCATTAAGTATTCACCTTTCAATTTATGTCTCCCAAATCGCATATGCTTAGTTTTTGATGTATTTATCAGCATATTATTCTTCTGTGCCCAAACGGTCAATTTAGTCAAGTTCTTTAGGGCACATTGCTTATCTGTAACACATGTAATCAGTTTATCCAATTTCAGGTCGTCTGCATATACACTATATAACACCTCAGATGACAGTTAGGTCTGAAAGATGCAATCTAAACAAGTAAGGTCCTAGGACAGAGCCCGGTGGGACACCCTGACTGTAACCAAGAATTTCACCTATCCAGTTGCTGTATGACATTAATTAAAAATAATGACCCACCCTTTTCCAATAATCTTCCGAGGAAACCGAATTTTCAAATGAAATGTGGTCAGATTAATCTGTTGTCATTTCCTTCTTGCGGTGGTGGTGCTGCGGTAGCATTGTCACCTCACAGTAAGACGTCCTGTTCGATTCTCAGCTAGAGTGTCTTCTGTGTGGAGACATGCGTGAATGGGCGTGCCTTCATTGAAGGTTGTGCATCAGGGCCAGCAACTTGGCACATAAAAATCTACTGCCAATCATTAGTGGACCGGAGTTCCGCTGTGGCGACCCCTAACTGGGAAAAGCCAAAAGACACAACAACAACTTCCTGCTTTTAATGTTGAATGCAAGTTCCTATTTCTTTCATTTTCTTTGGCAATTAAGAAATGGTGTATACTGACATAAAGTTCAATCATCTTCATGTTAATTCACATTAATAAAAAAATTATGATTTGAGTAGAAATAGCAGCAGCTGTAAAATAAATGCTTACATCTCAACAGCAGAGAAAAGTTCTACATCAAAGTTGAAGTGTAACTTATGTAAACTGAACTGTGCTAAGTTTACAAATGATACATACGTCAGCATTAAATGGTTGCTCTTCAAAGTGTGCACCAGCAATTCTCCTGCTATGCTAACTATTTAAAACCTAAATACTATATTTCCCTTACTTTGCAAAATAGGTTGCTCATAACAAACTATTTTTCTTAACTAGTCTAAAACTAAGACTGATCCCTCAGTGCCTGTGTATTTTTCTCCTTTCTTGAAATGCCATGCCTTGCACATCAGTGAAATTTTTCTTAAGGCATTCTTTATTTTATTTATTTATTTTTCTGTGTAACTCAGCATTTGTCATTAAATAAAATCTACCCCCTCATCCCTACCGTAATTGAAAAAGATGCATTTTGCCATCATCATTGTAAACAGACAAATTTGCTCCTTTCTTACAATCCGTCTTTGCCATTCCCTTAACTTGGTCCCTTGTTTTTCCTCTGTTTTAAGTAATTACTTGTACAGCTGTGTCTAAGACTTCATTCTTATTCGCTCTGCTCTACAGTTGTCTGATAGTTTCATGTGATTCTTTATTTCTGACATGTCCTAAGCATGTTCTCATACAAGTCAAACACTTGTCCTACTAATTTCTATTAGTACTGCCCTTGCAATAAAGTCATTTTAACCTTTGAATATCTTTTATCTGAATTCATCTGGAGCAAGATGCAAACAAACAATTGTAGTCCGTCCTGCATTTCTTTTGCAAAGAAATACTTTGGTGGACAAATAGACAGACATATAAGTAAATCCTCATACTATATAATTAATATAATTATCTCAACATCTGTACTTCATCAGCTTAGAATGATGTTTTGTATTTTTAAAAGTATGAATGCAGACCTTCCTTTTAGCAAATAACAAGTGAACTGACTCTTGTAGAGGGAAAACATGTTGATTTTATCTATAAAGATTCATCCCCAATGAGGTCTCAGAGTTTGACAAAAGTGTTTGCACCATAGCAACCAGATTTAGATCATCAAGTCACAAAAGAGCAGATCCGTACTTGTAGTCTGCAGGGACAAAACAACACTCAAGATGTACGGCATATACTGCACCGGTTTTAGAAGTTATTTATTAAAGAGCGTAAATCACAGTCATTTTTGTTATCTTTTTATCATTCTAATAGCACGGATAGAGAGAACATTCATTTTAATAATATTCCATATAGGTCTGGTTGTCTTTCTAATGAGATCGCTAGGGAATATCATTTTCTTGAAGCAGAGATTAGATGTGTTAGAGAAAAGGAAAGTGCACAGACTATAGAACAGCAAATCAAACAGCTCTCTGCTTCAGACACCTAATGTTCACATTAATATGCAAGCAAGACAAGCAATAATGGCAGTCTTTTATCCTCCCTATTAAAAAGTAGTTTGTTTTCCTTTCTAAGCTTACAGGGTATAGGAAAATCTACATTTTAGGCCAATTCTAGCCTTTTCATGCACATGGAATGACACAATAACCCATACTGTGCAATCTGCAGACATATACCCCAAAAGTATAAACAGGAATGGCAGATCTTCTTAACTGTTTTCTGTGTTCTTCTAAAATGTTCCTGCTACTGAATCTCTTTGATGTTCGGTCATGCAAGGCAAAATAATGTATCACATTGTATGACTCAGAGACTGTGAGCTGCAGTGAGGCCTCAGTCATACATAACTGCACGTATTGACAAATGAATGGTGAATCCGTGGTGATGTAACTATAAGAAGGTAGTGGCATCATTTACATCACTGGTCTTTATGCATAAAAGTTATAAACTGTGGCAGATGATATACCTTGAGTTAAACCTTTTTTCAGGGTTTTAGAATGGAACATCTGACCTGATTGATAGCCTAAGGTTAACTGAAAAACTCAGTGATCTACTCTGTCAGATGTGTTACGATTGTCCCCATTACATTGACATCTTTCCTTTTTCCAACTGGGCAGAGATTTGCTATTCTATACTTTTATTTTCATATTGCTATTTTGAAACACAGCTCTATAGGTCACTGGGAATCAAGCCATTCACACAAAGATTAATGCTCATACTTGAAAAGGTTTTTTTTTTTTTTTCACTCAGATTCCCTGATGATCAAAAGATCAGACAAGCTTCTGGTTCATTTCACATCCCTAGGGTGAGAGCTAACAGAGATAAACTATCACTGATGCAAACATCAGACATGGTTGAGGGATGGCTTGTGTTTTTAGCACTTACTCCTGTGCATGTCCATTCAATATCAAGATACTGGTTTGCAATGGACCACTGAGGTGGATGCCACACCCCCTTGTGACGTGACCAGTTGGACCTGCTTCATTTTATGCAAGCACGTCCACATGACATTTAGACTCCAGCAGATGTTTTATCATGTATGATCACTAAGAGGTCCTCCCACACCAAGAGAAGACAGTAACCATAAGTCTCCTCATCACTTTCATCTTCACCAAACAACATCCAACAGGCACTCTAGTCACTAGTCAAGTTCACGTCACCTTGGTTGAAGTCAGGGCTTTATATCTCTATGTCAGCACAGCTGTCAGAACTATCAGTGCTAATGTGCATGATTGATTTGCGATCAGCTGTTTGTCTACTTCAGGTTGAAGTGTTCTAACTTTGATGTATAATGCCTTGAACTCTGCCCTTTGAGAAAGAAAGTGAAACTGTGCCAGAAAGGAACCATTGAGAAGAAACACAGCAGTCTCTGTATCTATAAACTGATAAGCACAGTACAGTAGTTTTGTTCAACTGCAGGAATTGTAGGCAAAACATTTATCTCAGAGTAGTTAGGTTTAAATCTAGTATACTAGAAACAATCTTCTTTATTAACATTTATGTCAGTATCACGTTCAGGGTTCACTGTTTTCTTGATCATATTCTCAAACAATATTATTCTTGTGAAAGACTGCAACATACGTTTTAAGTCTGAAACTTCCTCTGTATATTTCTTAACCCAATTTCTGACACCTACCTTATAAATAAAGATCTGGAAAAGGTATACACAATACCATAATATAAGGCACACAGGCTTTATTTTTCTTGACAGATCCGTATCAGTAGATAAGACCACTTGACAAACAAAATACTACCTCCGTGTGGAAAGTTATCCACCTGCTCGCCGTAATGGAAATTGTTCTCTTACAAAGGTTAAAACATTCAAAAAGACATGTAATATAAATGTACACATTATTACACTAGGAGCCAACACAAAAGAACACACCTGTAAGTATCTATTCATTTTAACTGACCAGGGAGGTCAGATAAGTTGGTAAACCAAGGTTAAAACTCACATATATCTGCAAACTAACTTTCACAAGATCTTCACCTATTTTCATCCCATTGTTAACTGACAACACTTTGTAACCCTCCCACACCCTAACGCTCCTATAATTAACATTGCTTTGAATGGCTGGTGATTGGGATAACAGGGATTACTGGTAGATCTCACCCATGGATCCCATAAAACAACATTTAAAAGGCACTGAAAGCATCAGTCATTGCCAAATGGTGTATTTCAGAGAACTGACAATATTTTATCAACATGTAATGGCAGGCGATACTCTGTGAGGTATTTTTATTTGCATTGATTATTTAAAAATATCATGCATGGTATGAAAAATAAATCAGGTAATGTCAGACAAGACATATATATATATATATATATATATATATATATATATATATATATATATATTATTATTATTATTATTATTATTACAATAATTCATTGCACAAAATCCCTGGTTTGCTTAGCTCATTGATATCAGTTTAATCACAAACATCATGCCTTAGACCATGACACCAGATTTATAGTGCACTAAAACCATGAGTCATTAAGGCAATGAAAATAACATAAATCACAAGTCTTAGCAGAAATACCTAAAATACAGATACATTTGTTTACAAAAGAGTCAGAGGCAGCTAGCCACAGTGATACTTTTTGCCTAGTCTGATAAAGAAGAAACAAAATGGTTTGTGAAACAAATGAAAAATGAAAAAATGCATAAGAAATATAAAAACAAAATATGAACTAAACTGGCTAAGACAGCAATAATGTAAGATAAAAATAACAAAAATATGGTTACACTCTAAGCACACAAAGCAAAATGCTGAATATAAACAGTTATGTTAAGGAATGGTATGGTTCTAAAGTAGTAAAAGATAAAAGAACAGCAAAAATGTAGGACAGCAAACTTGGGCATTTAGGCCCTAATTAAGTAACACTCTCCACAGCTGCACACAGTTTTGTATGACACAGAATTATGGGCAAAGCCCATTGTGATTCATAAAAGTAGTTGCTGTTCTGTTGTTCTCTTTTTTTGTTCTTGTATTATTGATAGTAACAATTTCTTCAGTTGCAATGATGTTCACCTGAGCTGTGCCTGAAACTGCTCCACTGTAATCAGTCCACTATCCTACCAAAAAATAAATGAATTAATTTTTACCCAAAGAACAGTTATCTGTGCAGATGAGCCCATCCCCCAGTCATATGCACAATACAAAGCATATAACACTGTTAAGCATGATGGGTTACATAGTGTAAAGTACAGGACTGGTCCCATATTGTAAACTACACCATGAATGGCATTAATGCAGCTGTTACATCCATTGCGGCTGCAGAGATCCTCCTGTCTAGCAAGGCTATCTCTCAGCAGACGCAGGTGTGTAACATACTATCTCTATCAAAACAAAGCTTAACAAGGCCACTGTGGCATTCCAGGAAAATCTTAACTGGCAAAACATTCCATTTAATACAGACAAGCCTGCAATGACACATTACATGCCTCACTTTCATACTTGTAATGTTGATGAACTCTTGCCACTGGGTGCTTACATTGTAACACATCCTCTCATCACAGAATTATGATAATGACCTAGTTATCACTAAAATTCATAATGACTATGACTTTTTTATGAATCTTAGTCATTAAGGAAGCATAGACTACAGAGTATGGCTTATCAAATAGCTATTCTAGCTACTTGAAAAATTAATGTATGTTATAAAGTAACTATCTAACTTACAAACTAGCATGGGTTGGGCTGTCAGGCTACACTTTGGTGAGTGCTTCTTGTCATTTGTAAACATATGAGAGCCTGATATGTTAGAATGAAACTAAAAAAAAAAACTACAATTAAATGAGAAAGCAATAGTGTCAAAGATTACTGAAAAGAGAATGCATGTAGAAATACAGGTGAGGAAACATTCATTAATGCAACTATTGAGTAATCCTCCAGAAAAAAAATAAAATAAACAATAACTTTTATGAAACAGCAGCTGTGAACATAAACATAATAATATAATTTATGGTATCTATATTTCTTCACCTAAAATTAGTCATGACCATTTAAGGGATGGTTAATCAAGCAAAACAGAAAGAATTTTCAAAAGAAAAGAAAATAAATAAAATTAGAAAATATAACCAAAGGAAAGATGGCAATAAAAGAGAGCAGCCTATCAAATTAGATAATAATGAGCATAAGACAAACAGTAATAGCAAATAAAATTATACATTAAAAGATATAACAAATCGGACATAAGTACTGCGTGCTAAATTTGAGACAAAAAGAGTTTTAGAAGAAGTTAGGGAATTAAAAAAAAATCTTAAAAGAAGACAAGAGATAGGCAGAAAATTTTAATGGATAACAGGAAGAAAGTAAAATGCAAAGAAAATTTGGGGAATATGCACTGAGGGGGAAAAATAATTCTATTAGAAGAAAGAGTGAAGAAGAATAAATGAAAGAGAACTATATAGAAGAATCAGTAAAAGATAAGACTGCACTGATAACTGCAATTATAGAATAAACATGAGAAAAAAGTGTTAGGAGGTAAGAGAAAGAAAATATAGGGACGATTATTATGTAAAGTAAGCAAGGTGAAATTATATATACAGCTAAAAAGGAAAAGAATAAAAAAGGAAAACATTTCACTAAAACAAATGGGACATATTCCCCTGAATTTACTAATCTTCCATGCCGAACTAGCTTAGCCCTGCATGGAAGCAGCCATTTAGGAGCAGGATGGCAGCACACCATGCATATTAATGAAGGCATGCTGCCTGAGCTCCTAATCTTACATGGAGCATGTAAGAGTGCGGGGGGGGGTGTATATGAGAGCAGAGCTTTCAGAATATACACGCCCCAACAATGAAGAACAGCAGAAAGGCCAAAAGAATGAGCGAGACTTCTCATAGGTGTCCGCATATCACAGGAACATTCCCCCATGTGTACAACAGCAATAGTAAATACATATTAAATAAACTTATATTATATTTTTATTATGAATCTGATCAAAGCTAACCGTAGGTGCTCGGGAGTGCTCATCGCTTATCTTCTATGGTTAATGCAGCTTAAATGGCTGAAGAGGATAACAAGGAAGACATATGCAAATGAAGCAATATAGCAATAGTGCAGTGGGCAGAGCATTCACCTTATAAGCAGGCATTCCAAGTTCGAGTCCCACTGAGGCACATTCCAGTTTCCATAGCAAATCACGTTATGACCAATATTTGAGTTGCATAACCTACTAAATAACATTAAATGCACATGTGAGGTGTCAGTGTCTTAATGTTGCAAAATCCACAGATAAGTCATGTGCCCCATACAGTATATGTACACTGGAATCATGGATACAAAAGGAAGGTAAAATGTGTGATGAATGACAACTCCATACAGCTTCCAAATCCCCCACCTTCCCAAGAACCATTAGATATTACTGCCTAAATCAGTGCAATTGTAAGAGGGAGTAAGCACTAGTAAGCAAGTGTAAGCACCAATAAGCAGTAGTAAGCATATTTAAGCACTAGTAAGTGAGTTTAAGCCCATTTGCGTGGGGTGAGCAATGTGCACACAGGTTAAGCTAACTGTAAGCATATTTAACCAGAGGTTAGCATTGATTACCCTCGCGCAAACCTGTGCAAACCCACTTACAACTGCTCAAAAGTGCCTTAATCACTCTGTATTCAATGGCCCTTGTTCTGCCCAGCAAGAAAATAAACAACCTTACAGGTCTTGAACCCAGGACCCTATACACTATAGTCACAGTAGTTAACCACCAAGCCATCACAGCAGTACAGACAAATGAGGTATCACCAAACAAGTCCTCAATATAGTAAAATCAAATGAAAGGAATCAGTATACAGTCATATATTCTATAACCCACTATATAACATAAATATGTAAACTGGAGTACAGTAGTAAGCCTAGATGTGAGGTGTGTTGAAGTACCCAATAAAACACAAGGACCCCATACAGTGTACGTACACATGAATCATGGATACCAGGCATATATATATAATTTTTTATTTATTTTACATTTGTTAACTGGGATAGTCCGACTGGACACAGGTCCATTTTCAGCAGAGTCTCGAAGAGAAAAGCTCCTATAAAGCTATAAATATATATATATATATATATATATATATATATATATATATATATATATATATGATGTAATGAATAAGAAATCAATGCCAAAATGAAAATATAATGCAAAATCTAATGTAAGCAATGCTAAGCATTGCACAGGCCAGCTTAGGAGGTGTAAGCAATATGTAGGCCAGCTAACTCAATGCGCCCAGTGGTATACCCCTTTAAACAATGCCATCCTTAGATAAGCAGGTTTGCTCATAGCCTAACCTTTTCAAAACTGGCCAATCCCGGAAAAGTGCAGGAAATCATCCCTACTTAAACCCAAATGGTGGGAATACATCTCATAACTGGTTGTAGCTTCCCCTTGCAGGCACAATGACAGAAAGGGGGGACAGTATGCACTTTTGGGTGCAGCACTGGTGCATCCAGGAGTCCAGAGTCATGGCAGTACTGCTTGTCAAAGACCATGAGCAGAGACTGCTGCAGGGCCAGTACCATGGTTTCCATTATAAGGCGGATGCCTGGGACCATCTCACCTGTGACCTCACCAGTGCCACTGGGATACCTTGAACTGGTGAGCAGGTCAGGCATCACTATGCCTACCTGAAGTAGTATAAGGGGGACATATTGGAGCAGTATATTCAAGAAGCTAGAACGTCAGAGGCTGTCTCAATTGTGTGTAAGTATCACTCCATTATGTGTGTAATAATTACCAGTTCATGTATATAATGGATATATATGGCTAAATATTCCTCTTATATCCTCCACAGCTGCAAGTGAGTGGGCCACAAACCAGGGGGCCCACGGGAGTCACCTGGAGATGTTGCAATGTGAGGCAGGTTAGTAATACTCTTGCATGTATTGTCATAGGGATTAAATCTAAAAGTATTAGTAAATGAATTGCCTGTATAAAACCTGTATTGTTTAAGGCAAGTAATGCATATACCGGAGCATATGGCAGGAAGAGTCTCATATAGTTTGCATGTAAATAAAAATGTAATAGCCTGACAGTAAAGGTCTAACTGCTGGACTGCATGTGTATACTCTGGTATCATATGGTAATGTAGATTTGCAATCACTTGAATTAAGCACTGCTACCCACACTGTGCACCATAAATACAATGTATAGGATTGCTTGCATATGACTGGTGTAATCCCCAGAGGCCATTTAGTACAACTGAGAGATACATAGACAGAAAACAGTGAAACAGCAGACAACAAAATCTGAATAGCACATGCAACTGAGACGCGGACTGTCGTATCTTTAGCACACACAGCCATGGTTCGAATCGTAGCAGTGGTAGTAGTCTGCATACAGAATCATACCCCACAACTGTGCAGATATGTCCAGAATGTCCATTAAAGTGGCCCATATCTGCTGTCTTTCAACCTGTCCCCCTGGGAAATCAGTGGATGATCTCAGACATATAGGCAGCAAACAAGAAATACAATCGATTGACACACATCTATGAGAACAAAGCTGCCACACTAGCAACTCCCCAAAACCTTATGAGAGTAAGAAGCCACATATATCCCATTTACACCCCCATGTTGTCAAGCTGTGGCCAGAGTGTGTACAGTAACAAAGTGAGATGTATGTGCATAATAGTAATGTGGAATCTGGTACTGTGTGTGGCAACATTCAGGTAGTGCTAACAAACATTTCTCCCACAGGTCTGTCAGATACCACCACTGTGCCCAGAAATACAAGAATTATTCCCTGCACTGGTAATGTTTGGTATTGTATGGCATTGTTACTGATGCAGCTGCTCTGAATAATAAGGTATTACTCATCACTGTTGCCCACACTCTCCTACAAAATATAACTGTCTAGGAAATCCTGTATAAGAGTGTTGTAGTACAAGGTCAGAATAAAAACCACAGGAGAATTATAAGACAGAAAGTAGATAGGAGATATACAGCAATATCTACATAGCACACACAACTGTGATGGACAGTGTTTAAGTTGTAGCACACACAGCCATAGTCTGAATCCTGAGAGTGGAAGTAGGCTGCATACAGAATCATACCCTATAACTGTACAAATAAGACCAGAATGTCCAGTATATGGGCCCATATCTGCTGCCTGTCACCCTGTCTCCCTGGGAAGTCTGTGGGATGATCCCATCTGTTTAGGCACCAAACAGGGAATACAACTGATTGTCGCACATCTATGAGAACAAACCTGTCACTCTAGCAACTCCCAAAACTGTTATGGGAGTAATACACCAAATATGTCCTATCCACACCCCCATGTTGTCAAGCTGTGAACAGAGTGTGTACTGTAAGAGAGTGAGATGTGTGTGTATAATACTAATGTGTAATCTGGTACTTTGTGCAGCCACATTCAGGTAGTGCTAACAAACATTGCTCCCAGAGGTACGTCAGATACGAACACTGTGCCGAGAAATAAAAACCTTGATACACTGTACTGATACTGTTTACTCTGGTATTATATGGAATTATGAGAGTTGAAGTTGCTCTGAATAATAAGGTATCACTGTCACCCACATTGTGCCACATAATATAACTGTGTAGGAAAGCCTGTATAAGAGTGTGGTAAGTCACTAAAGGTTGAAGAGGGCAATAGTCTAGATATGTCCTGGTTCACATGCATGTGGACAAGACATGGCCAGAGTCTGTGCAGAAAGAGATGGACAGCTATGTGCACAACATCAACCCAGAATCTGGGAGTATGTGTAGAAACAGTTAGTGTTAACAAACATTTCCTCCACAGGTATACCAGGTAAGAGGTGTATACTGCAGGTAAAACCAGTTCATGTATAAAGACGACGACAGCCATATCACTGTCCAAGCTAAGGCTATAGGGTAGTGTAGTAAGACCTGTAATGTACAGATAACAGCACTGACTAGTAAAGTAATGTGGACTACAGGAATATACTAGTTGTTAATTGACATCTTTCTCCCCCCACCACCATATCTCCAACAATAAACTACATACTCACCTCAACTGGTATGCAATGACTTCACTGTTCTGATTATGTCCTATTGGTTGATAATTATTTAAATCTGTTTCAATGAATGTGCTATATTGAAATATTCCAACATTGGTGGCTTAGTGATATCAATGTACCTGCATGCTGTTGTTATTACCACTGTGGTCCCATATATGCATGTTTTCTGTTTGCTATGCAACTGTTCCTTATCTGATGTCTGGGTTATTGTGAATATCTATGCATGCTGTTATATCTAACCCTGGAATGTGCTGACTATTACTAACCCACATATGATGATAAAATTTAAACACGATAGCACATTTGAGAAGGCTGGTCCCAGCAGACTCACCTGTCCTACCTCAGCTGGCTGTGGCACAGGGCACCAGCACATTTGGGGCCCAAGCGGGACCTCCTCGTCCGTTAGTCCTGCACCACCTTCAGGTGGAGCCACCTCAGGGGGATGGGACTCGTCCCCCTCTGGGAGCAGGAATGCACAGGAAGCTGTCACCTCTCACCAGGTCCAGGTCATAGTGCGTAGTGACCTTCGCAGGGAGGTTAGAGATCTGCTACGCCAGCTCGAGGGCCAGGTGTCACAACTAGAGGGTCAGCCTGGCTCTGTCACTCAGCCCCTCAGCACAGCCACTTTTGGGGCTGTGAAGGTGCAGTGGTGACTGCCCATGGGTGGGGACCTCAGTCCCACTGTTTCCACTAGGGGCCTCATGGGCTTCTGATTTCCCAACACCCCTCCCCATCAAGGTGTCTACCCCCAAATGTGTCATATACTGCCCCTGTGTGCATCTTGTTCAACTTGTCAGTTAACCTACCTCCCCAAATATACCTTACTATCCCTCCCCAACATCCCACTCTCACCTGAAAAAAAAGGCAATCTGCTCCCAAAAAAAAAATCTCGGCCCATACATAGCTGCCCTTTTCACACACGTGTCCACTGGACACATGTAATCTGGTCTAATTGGTATCACAACATATTATTGTTGTCCTCACCCCTCTCTCACGGGTTTGAGTGTCCAAATCTACTTCCACTTCAGTGTATATGCACAGTTGTTGTTATAGAAGAAATGGGCAGCTATGGACCTTCCCTACACCCACCCTGCACATCCCTAGCTATTTTCCCTACTGTCTTTCCCTCTTTTTGCCCCTTTTTCACCACTTTCCTATCAACCCTTTTTCTTTTCTTTTAAAGAAATTAGCATGGGGGTAAGCACTTTTAAACAGCAGTAAGCGGGTGTAAGCCTGTTTGCGTGGAGTAAGCAATGCCTACACAGGTTAAGCAATTGAAAAGCTAACTGAGTATAAGAAAGTGTAACCAAAAGTTAGCATTGCTTACTTCCAGGTAAATCCACTTACAACTGCTTAAAAGTGTCTTACTCACACTGTATTCAATGGCCCTTGTTTTTCACAGCAACAAAATAAACAGCCTCTGCAAGGGTCAAACCCAGTAGCCTGCACACCACAGACAAAGTGATTTACCACTAAGCCATGTCAGATATACATAACACTGCTGTTTTCACAAACATATCATCCAGCCTAGTCATTCAACAATGCAGAGAATATATTTCAACATGTAAACGTATGGTTGTGTGTGTGTGTGTATATATATTAATATCTAAATAGATATAACGTATCTATATATGTAGATATAGCTATATATATATATGTATATATATATATATATATATATATATATATATATATATATATATATATATATATATATATATATATACATATATATATATATATATAAATCTATATATATATATATATATATATATATATATATATATGCATAAAAACATATATGCATACATATGCATACATCTATAGATATATATGTCTACATCTATATGATATATATATATATATATATATATATATATATATATATATATATATATATATATATATATATATATATATATATATATATATATATATATATATATATATATATACAGCAACTTATATATTTGTAAGCGTATATATATATATATATATATATATATATATATATATATAGTTATATACGGACATATATCTGTAGATAAAAAATGGGAACATAACAAAAAAATATATGTCCACATGCACCATTAATGGGGTTGAGAGGCCCCAAAAAAAACAT